>NC_133618.1:288840152-289140152 GCF_048593235.1 Sminthopsis crassicaudata
TTTTGTTGTTGTTCGCTTGCATTTTATTTTCTTTCTCATTTTTTCCCTTTTTGATCTGATTTTTTTTGTGTGTGCAGCAAGATAATTGTATAAATATGTATGCATATATTGGATTTAAAATATATTGGATTACTTGCCATCTAGGGTGAAGGGAAGGAGGAGAAAAATTGGGACACAAAGTTTTGCAAGGGTCAATATTGAAAAATTATCCATACATGTGTGAAAATAAAAAGCTTTAATTAAAAAAAAAGAATTGTTTTTCTCTGTCCTCTTAGATACTGTCAAGCTAGGGGAAATATTTTTAGGTTAAAGTCTATCCTGATCTCTTCACTTTGAAAGAGAAGTATATATATCCAAAAGCTTGACTCCCTTCCCACCAAATGCTAGTTACAAAAAGATACATGGAGAATAGCAAATGAACTCTTTTATTCACGCTAACAGCAAATAGAAATACAGATGAGAATATGCCAGACAATACACAAAGTAACCGAGCTCGTTCACTGGGAGAAAGATATCTTTGCTCAGTGGAGAGAAAGACAGAGATAGAGAGAGAGAGGAAAAGGAAGACAAAGAGAAACAAAAAGAGGCAGAGACAGAGACAGAGACTTGCAGATCTCAACCAAAAAGAAATTATCTTCCAGCCATTCTGGAGAATGATTTGGAACTGTGCTCAAAAAGTTATCAAACTGTGCATACCCTTTGATCCATCAGTGTTACTACTGGGTTTATATCTCAAAGAGATTTTAAAGAAGGGAAAGGGACCTGTATGTGCAAAAATGTTTGTGGCAGGCTTTTTGTAGTGGCTAGAAACTGGAAACTACATGGATGCCCATCAATTGGAGAATGGTTAAATAAACTGTGGAATTATTGTTCTGTAAGAAATGAGCATCAGGATGATTTCAGAAAGGCCTGGAGAGACTTACATGAACTGATGCTGAGTGAAATGAGCAGGATCAAGAGATTATTATATACTTCAACAGCAATACAATATGATGATCAATTCTGATGGGCATGGCTCTCTCCAACAAAGAGATGAACCAAATCAGTTCCAATAGAGCTGTAATGCTACACCCAGGGAAAGAACTCTGGGAGATGACTATGAATCACTACATAGAATTCCCAATCCCTTTGTTTTTGTCCGCCTGCATTTTGGATTTTCTTCACAGGCTAATTGTATACTATTTCAAAGTCCGATTCTTTTTGCACAGCAAAATAACTGTGTGGATCTTATACATATATTGTATTTAATTTATACTCTAACATATTTAACATGTATTGGATTACCTGCCATCAGGGGGAAGGGGTGGAAGGAAGGAGGGGAAAAGTTGAAATAAAAGGTTTTGCAATTGTCAATGCTGAAAAATTACCTATGCATATATCTTGTAAATAAAAAGCTATAATAATAATACAAAAGAAATTATCTGAGGACCCTAGTGTGGTAAGCAGTAGATAGGAACATGATTAGGGCACCAATTACTCTATACACACTTTTTTGCAGTATCATTGAATGAAAGAGGTCTCTAACTTCAGGGACCTCAGGAACTGAATATTTCTTCTCTTGAAGTTGGAAGCCAGGACAGGCTCTGTCTTCTCCAAGCTTTTGCCAGGTTTGCCTCTCACACCCTGGAGAAAGATTATCCATTCTCCACTAATATGCTTGGATTTGAGCCCCATGTGTACGCTGTACAAAGAGCTGCACATTTTTATATGAACACCTTGCCAATAACAGATTGCTCAATGCTTTCTTCTAAACTGAAGGAATGTTGTTCAATCATTTTCTCTGTCTTTCTTGGATATGAATTTATCATCTGTGAATTCAGAATTTATTCAGTTCTCTATCACCAAGAGTAGAGGTAAGCAAAGACCTGCAGCTGAGGAGAAAGCTAAGGACACAAACATTAATACTCCTCTCTCGCCTGGGAATTGTGGTGGAAGGGAAAAACAGAGGAAAGGTTGTATGTTTATCCGGAAGGAGAAGTCTGTTGGTCACTTCCCTTTTTGAAACTTGGATCGTCTCCTCTGTCCTGATCTACTGAAGAAACCAATCACTTTCCTGGTCATATGATTAGAAAATTTCCCATGTTCATCTCCTTTAATCCTTGTGATTAAGTCAATATTTGCCAGCCAAAAATTATTTTTTACTATCATTAGTTCTGAGCTTTGGGCTGTCAGAAAGAAATGAAACCTTATATCCTCTTCTATCCATTCCTTCTTCATATACAGAAGCATTAATTAATTTAGTTTAGTTAACTATGAAACTTCTATTGTCATAACAAACCCCTTGAAAAGTTGAGAAAAGTAACTAACAGTACAAATTTCTCTTAAAGACATG
This sequence comes from Sminthopsis crassicaudata, assembly GCF_048593235.1. NCBI lineage: Eukaryota > Metazoa > Chordata > Mammalia > Dasyuromorphia > Dasyuridae > Sminthopsis > Sminthopsis crassicaudata. Next base: position 288,842,485 of record NC_133618.1, read on the forward strand.
AAAGTGGTAAGAAATATATATTAGAGAAAGAGAAAAAGCTGCTTTTGAAGAGGAGGAATTATGATCTCTTCCAGTTGGTTGCTAACAAAGAGCTTTGATAATGAGTGATGTGATTCTTGCCCATCTTAAGGACCCAAATGTATCAAGGAAAGAAGATCTAAAAAGATAAGGGTTTGAAAAATCAAGGCAAGTCAACAAGTATTTATGAAAGCATATTGTGTGCCAGACACTGGGAATACAAATACAAACTACTAAAAGGAAGAAAGTCAGAATAAAAGGAAGGGGAAAGGTTGGATGGGGGAGGAGGGGAGTAAGAAGGTACCAGTGCAGGGTTATGATGGAGAAAGAAGTCAGGAGCTGAGCCTGTCGGGAATTCAAGGGGTAAACATGACTGGACTGGCCACTTCTTTAAAATAGAGGTTCCCAGGAGATCATTGTACACAGCAACAACCAGATTATACAATGATCAATTCTAATGGATGTGGCTCTATTCAACAATGAGGGAATTCAGGCCAGTTCCAATGATCTTGTGATGGGAAAAGCCATCTGCATCCAAAGAGAGGACTGTGGGAGGTGGGTGGATCACAATATATAGTATTTTCACTCTTTTTGTTGATTGCTTGCATTTGGTTTTTCTTTCTCATTTTTTCCTTTTTGATCTGATTTATCTTATGCAGCATGATAATTGTGGAAATATTTATAAAAGAATTGTACATGTTTAACATATATTGGATTACTTGCCATCTAGGGGAGGGAACGGGGGTAATGGAGGAAAAAAATTTAACACAAGATTTTGTAAGGATGAATGTTGAAAATTTTCCATGTGTATATTTGAAAATAAACATTTTTAATTAAAATAAATAAATCTTTGAAAAAATTAAAATAAAATGAAGGTTCCCAGAGAAAATGACCAGAGGAGGTTTTCCAGAGTGAGAAGAGGGAAGAGTATAAGAGAAGAGGATCTTTCAATCAATCAACAAATATTTATTAAGCACTTCCCATATACCAGAAGCCCTGCTAAGTGCTGGGAATAAAGAAAAAGGAATAAGACAATGCCTGATTTCAAGGAGATTACAATCTAAAGAGGGAGATGTGATATAAACAAACATGTACAAACAAGCTACATAAAGGATAAATAGGAAATAAGATAGGGAAGACATCGGAATTAAGAGGGATTGGGGATGTTTTCCTGAAGAAGACAGGATTTTAATTGGGACTTGAAGGAAGTCAAGGAGGACAATATTTAGGTCAAAGAAGAGAGAGAATTCCAGGCATGGGAGATAGTCAGAGACAATGCCTTGGTGCCCAGAGATGGGGTGTGTTGTGAAAAACCAGTGTCACTGAATGAAAGAGGTCATGTAGGAAGTAAATCAGTTGGTTTGCTCAAAGTCACAAGGTAGTGAGAAGAGTCAGGATTCAAATCCATATTCTCTGACCCCCAAATCTAGCACCCTTTACATTAAACCACAGTGCCTGGGACAGATATTTCTGTGCCCACAGGAGATGTCATAAGACTATTGATTCCTATTGGAAGAGATGGAGAAATAACCCTTGAGTAACTGACCTGGATTAGTCCTGGTACTGAATGCAGACTCTGGCAAACTCTTCAAATTAGATACAAAAGTCAATTTATTTAAATTGGGGTTTAATCACAGATTGTGTGACATTTCCTCTTCCCAGATTTCTTGGCAGCAGAGAAATAATTATTTGCAATCTTGTAACCTGCAATCTTGTTCTTTGTTTTCATGCTGCTAACATAGCCTCTCTAGACTGAGCTCAATTCAGTGAGACCCTGTCTTTAAAGTTGGGCAGGGGAGATATTGGTATTGAATATGTGTGGCTCTAGCCACTGCTCCACCTAGCTGCCCCCAGACCAGTCTTTCTAAATCCAAACCTGGTGTTCTATCATTGTGCTGCCTCGCTGCCTCTTTAAACAAGGTATTGATAATGAAAAATGGGTATTGGACACTGGAAATCAATCAACACTGGGGCAGCTAGGTGGTGCAGAGGATAGAGCACCAGCCCTGAAGTCAGGAGGACCTGAGTTCAAATCTGGCCTCAGACACTTAACACTTCCTAGCTGTGTGACCCTGGGCAAGTCACTTAACCCCAATTGCCTCAGCAAAATAAATAAATAAATATCAACACAGATTAGAATGATTTCATTTAGAAGTTTCACCTAGGTAAATCAATTTTTACAACAAAGAGATCAAAAGATGGACAGGATGGATGGAGGACAAGCTATATCACTGCAGTGGACATCCAGATCAATGAAATCTCAGATTCATTGAATCTGGGTAATGAGTTCAAAACTAGAGGATTTAAAGATTGATATCATAAAATGATAATTTTAGAGAGGATTTTTCAAATAGCATTCCCTGGATAGGAGAAGTTATTATGAAGCATTTAGGACCATAGTTTTAGAAACAGAAGAAGCTTAGAGGTATCAGTCCAAACCCTTTATTTTACACATAAGAAAACAGGCGTGAGAGTATAAAGGACTTTCCCCAAGTTACATGGTCAGTGAATGGAAGAGCCAGAATTTGAACTCAGGTCCTCTATGACTCCAAATGCTGCATCCTTATCTATCTTAGTTCTGCTTTTTTAATACTTAAAATTCTTTGGCGGATCTCTGAGTCTTTAAATGTTCTTGAAGAATGTGGTAGACATAAGTTTTGATTAGGTATGGGTATCTTGAAGCTGGCTCTTGGGAATCATTGTTTAATTGTTAATGTGAGCATTCACATCTTAAAAATTGAAAAAAGGTATAAATCAGGGCTTAATTCATTATCTTGTTGAATGAGTAGATTTAATAAAGTAGAATAAAAATGGGGAAATGTAAATAAAACATTAATAATTTTTGAGTCAATCAGGGTTAAATGACTTATGTAGTATAGAAGTAATATCTCAGGCTGGATTTGAACTCAGATCCTTTCAGGGCTGGTGTTCTACTCCAGAATAATTTTAAAGATATGTCCTGCATATATTTTCTCCTTATCAGAGAGCTAATTGCTAAACCAGTTACCAGTACCTCTGAGATTTCTTCTAACTGTAACATTCTATGGTTTCTTAGCATAAAATACTACCACACAAAATATAAGATGTGACCTTTGGCAAATCACCTAATCCCTTTATTTTAATTTTCTTTTATATAAAGTATATAAAATGAAAGAATTGCATTAGATAATTTTTAAAATTCCTTCACAGACTGACATTTATTCAACAAACAAGTATTAAATGCCTACTTTATCAAAGATATAGGAAGGTAAAAACATATCATTTTGATCTCAAGGCAAGAGGTTTAGATAGTATCTAGGAGAAGACATGCATGCAAACACCTATCATTTAAATAAAATAAGGGAATATTAAAGTTAAGAATAAGATAAAATAATGTATATTTCTATAGTGCTCTAAATTCAGTGTTTATTTTAAAAATAAATTTATTATTGATTCTTAGCATTCAGATTTCTAAAATTTTGATGCTTTCTATCTTACAAAAACTTTTCTTATGACAAATCTTTGTAGTGTATTATTATCTTTACTTTATACATGAAGAAATTGTATTTCAGAGACCAGCCCCTAACAGGATTACATAGTCATAGAATAGGCAAAACTAGGACTACTAACAATTAAATCATAGGTTTCTCTCAAAACAAGTATTGTCCTTTGGAGTTTATAAAATACATTCCTCAAAGTGATCTGCTTTTCCCACCATTTAGCAGTAAGTGCTCTCTAAATGTGTGATTTTTGCTGAGTAAGTCATCGTATAAAAGAAATAATGAGCAAAACATATTTATAATATCAAGATTAATTGAAAGATTTTTTTTTTGGCTAGCTGAAACCTCAAGGAGAGGGGAAAGGGCTCCGGAAGTACAGGAGGTATTGACCAGGTCAGTTTATGGGAGGCAGCAATACAAAAACTGTCTTTCAGTTTCCCCCCAACATTTTAGGAGAGTCTTATATCTTATGTTTATCAGTGATGTTTCATAAGTTTTTCTCACTTCCAAAGTGCCTAAGAGTGCTTGTGGGGAGATACAGTATTATGTGTTATCTCTGCTTCCAGCCTGCTGCTTTGGGATTTTTGAACATCACCGGAATCAAGGATCAGTTAGAAGGAAAAGAGAGAATAGAATATGTCATATCCTATGATTAAATTGGCAGACTTATTGTTAATTGAATTATAGTGGGGCCTCCTCTCATAGCATTGGCTGGAATCTAACCAAACATTTTCCCTGAGACCTCTGGCTCAATGCTTTACATAGATGGTCATTATATATCTCTATCTCTATCTGTATATGGATATATAGATATAAATAAATACATAGGTAAATCACTGGGGCTTAGGATAAGGTACTTCGTAAAAATGCAAGGTTAGAAAATAGCAAAAAAGAACAAAGATGTCATTGAATTTTGTTCATAGCCTGAATTTCTGACCTCACTTTAACTCTCCTCAGTCAAAAAACATATTCTCTATAGAGCTGCAAGTATAGAATATATGTGTGTATATTTATGTATCAGATAGAAAATAGAAATAGCATTATAATATTCTATATAATAGAGTAGTATCATTTTATAATGGAATTATATTGTACTATGTACTACAATATAGTATAATAGAAAAAACATACTATATTATATATTATTAAATATTAATATTATTATTCTATAAATAATATGCATATGTATGTATATTATATAAATATACACATATTATATATATATATACATATATATAATACTTGCTCAGGACTTTAGTTCAGTACTTCATATTGGACCTTTTTGAACCTATTTGATAGATGAGTAGATAAATACAATTTTACTAGAAGTGACCTAGAGGCTAAGTGGTTTGGCAATTATCATAGTAAATGATGGAGCTGGGAGATATTATATAGGACAAAAAGAAGGGATAATGATGGAAAATTTCATGAAAAAGGCAGTATTTGAACTAAACTTTAAACTATGTCTAGAGTTTTAATGTCAGTGTTTTATGGTGCTTATAGAAATGCAAGAAATAAATTGTAAGGCTTTGATAATCATTTTTTTCAGATCCTAAATATTTGTAAAAACAGATTTTGAAAGAAAACACCTGACAATTGAATATTTTCCTAACTTCCAGCAGAAGGTAAGAGTTTTATTCCTTGTTTTTCTCTGTTACCATAGTCTCATTGCAATTAGATTACATACTAAATGAATTTATCCTATCGTTCTCAGCAAAGAAGAAAAATTGCTCCCTACTGATGCACCTTTGTTATGCTGATATATCCTCCTTTATAACTTACCTGGTAGAAAAATCTTTCTTATAAAAATTGCTATCCCTGATGGTATTTTCATATTAAAACTACATTTAGTTCTTAACAAATTGGGTTTATTACTAGTTTTAAATAGCAACAAATTTAAAGGATTCATTCCTGACATCTAATCTTTTAAAAGGTAATTAGTTGGATTTATTAAAAACTCACCATCCTACAGATTTTTGAAAACTCATACAGAGCTCCAGGAAACATTAATTCCTTTTTAAACTTTTTTTTTCCCGCATAATAACCTTAATAAATGAGATACTATTTAGAAATGAGTAGTCCTATAAAAAGGACTTGAAGTGATAAATCTTTAATGCCATGGATAACCTGGCTCACTATTTTCAGTCCACGGAAGGAGATATAAGCAAAAGGAGCAGAAATATAAATTTTAGGAGAATAAAAGATATACATTTAAGTAGGGAATGTACAAATTAAAAGTCAGGAGTGGTTTTGTATTAGCAAAGAACTAGGGGAAGAGATGACACCATTTGGAAAGATTTTTTAAAAAACAACAACAACCAAAAGGAAAAAAAAAAAAAAAAAACACGCCCACCTAAAAAGGAACTAAATAATTCTTGTTCAATCAAAGAACCCTAAGCCAGATTCACATATAAAGCTTATGGAATTACACCCATTCAAGCAGGAACAATCTGTTTTATGATCAGAAAATATAGAAATGGAAATGTTATAAGGAAAGCATGTATCATGCCTTGTCCATAAGGAGTACTTGAAGGATCTTGAATGTTAATATCATAATATTAGCAGATGTTTATTTATAAAGTTATGAAAGGATTTTTTCATTTGCTATCTAATGTGATCATCACAATTCCTTTTAAGTTGTGGAAACCTAGGTATAGAAAGGGTTAGTAGTGACTTGTCCAAGCTCAAACTGCTGTGAAGTAGTTCAAAAGCAAGCTGAAGTATAATTCTTGCAATTTCATGCCCAGGTTTCTCTTACTGTAATACCTCAGACATTAACCCTGAAATCACCCTGCCAGTTTGACAGAATACATTATTCTGACAGCTGAGGACTATACTGGCTCATCCAGTAATGGGATTATATCTAGTCTAAAGATGAATGAAGATTAATTATAATTTATATAAACACTTTAAATTCTGCAAAATGCTTCACAAATATTGTCTCATTTGATCCTCATAACAACCCTCTGAAGTAGCTGCTATTATTATTTCCATATTACAAAAGTTAAGTGACTTGCTTAAGGTCATCCAGTTTATAAGCTTCTGAGGTGGGATTTGAACTCAGACCTTCCTGACATTCAGCCCTAGTGTTTAATCCACCAAGCCACGGAGTATGGAGAGACATTCACTTACTGATGTAGTTTGAGTGAGGTTTATGGCTAGAGTTACAGTGATTGACATACACACAAGACCAAGAGCCTCTGCTATCATCTCCTTGAGAGTAAAAGCCTGCTTCTGGGCAAGCTGTGATGATGTATAATGAAGTTCTTCAGAGAGACTGTTATAGCCCAGACAGACATTTTATAACTGTTCCAGTTTGCTGACCTGTGTCAAAGAGAAGTATTTTGACTGATTTTATAGTTATATTGGGGCACTTTCAAGGGCTCTTAATTGCTCTGTAAAGGGAGAGGCAGCTCTCATTTTCAGTAATTTTGGAGAGGGACAGAATTTTGCAATGTCACTAGAAATATGGTGTTAATTAATTGCATCAATTGATGCAATATTTTTAATACTTAAAAATAATTTTAATATAATTTTTCTCATTTATGGAAATGTATTTTAATAGAAAATAATAAACATATTGCAATTTTGCTTTAAAATTAAAATTTTCATTCTAGTTTTCTAGTATGTGCAACTGTACTGCATCAATTGAGCTATTCTTAAATTTCTGTCCTATGTGTGCCTATTTTATAGCCAAGTAAATATTCTCTTATAGCCAAAAGGAGGACTCATCCCTACTAGAAGAAAAAATCAAAAAGCTTAAGGGGCACCTCTCTGGGTTATCAGGGATAATGAGGTGTTCTTTTATTCACCAATTTGCATGTCATCCCTTGTGCAGGGGCCATACTAATCTCTGTTTGTATAAGTGCTGCTGAAGCAAGTACAAGATGGTTTGTTGTTTTTTGTTTTGTTTTTTTTTAAGCAGAATGACTTCAGTGTGAAAAAGAAAGAATTTTTTAAAATCTGAAGAGGCAGACAGAAATTCTGACCTGTCAGGAGTTTGAAGAGTGAAAAATTATCATGTGAAGAAAAGAATGGACAACTAAACCTTTAGGGCTAAGAAACAAATTGGAGGAGCTTCCTAAAAGCGGTAGATGCTTTGAGGAGGAAGCAACTGATTATTCTCAAAGAAGATTCCCATCTGTTGACAGGTAAGAAATCATCCATTAAGTTTCAGAGGAAAAAGAGAAGAGTAGAAGATGATTTACTGCAGAAGGATACTAAGGTAGCTATTTGTTGACCTGATAACTATTATGGAAAAGGATTATTGTCTTCCTGGAGAATGCATCTATTAAAATTGATTATTTGAATTAGAAAACCTAGCATTTGCATATTAAACCAGGCATCTGAATTTCCAGAGGTCAGAAACAAGAAGTAATTTACAAAGAGTTTTTTTTTATTTTTTTAAAGTTTTTAATCAAAGCTTTTTATTTTCAAAATATATGCATATAATTTTCAGCATTCACCCTTGCAATAACTTGTATTCCAAAATTTTCCCTCCCTTCTCCTTCTCATAGACAGCAAGCAATTCAATATAAGTTAAACATGGGCAATTCTTCTATACATATTTCCATAATTATCATGCTGCATAAGAAAAAGCAGATCAAAAAGGGAAAAAATGAGAAAGAAAAAATACAAGCAAACAGCAACACAAAAGTGATCCATCCTCAGTCCCTACAGTCTTATCTCTGGGTGTAGATGGCTTTGTCTATCACAAGATCATTGGAACTGGCCTGAATCATCAAAGAAATGTTTTTATAACAAAAAAACTAGGATTAAAAAAAATAACAGAAACTTGTTTTGCACAATTGGACAAGGCAGGTCACCTGACTATTTAGTTTCTCCCAGATTGTTTTAATCCTATGCCAAACATCCTTTCCCCAAGTGGTACCTCTTGTTACCAGGAAGTGTACTAGGAAAAGAGGAACTTGAGGTCTGTGGTTAGCAGTCACTCCCCCATCTTCCTTTGCAGAGTCCATTTTTCTATTTGGACTCCAGCTAGAAAAAAAGGGGGCTTAACTTAACCTCTGGCTAACCTTCCTCCAGCTTCCAGAAAGAGGAACTTGACCTCTGGTCAATCCTACTTTCTGCTAGAAAGAGGGACTCAGTCTTTTGAAAAACCTTATAATCTTATTATTATTTTATTCTTCTAAATTACCTGCTATTAAATGATAAAGTCTTCTCAATCTATTTATTCTAAATTTATAGATAACCTAGACTTAAGAGGTAATCTATTTTAGTCCGGTTTGATTTAGGGCTAGCTCTTCCTAAAGAAGGGTGACTAATCCTATAATCAAACTAAAAAATAATTACAGTAATCAACAAAAGAGCTGATTTATTTTTTCATATCTAAGTCAGGAGAGAAAGAATCCCAAAGTCTTATCAGGAAAGTTGGCTACTAATCATTTGTGGTAATTCACTTGAGCACTAATGAAAAAATAGCATTGTCAAAGATTATAAAATCTCAAACAGCAACTGAATAGTGCCCTGGGACAGGTAATTTTTAAATGAATGCTGGCTACTGATGCAAAAAAGAAAAGCAGATATGGGAAGGGAACAATCACTTAATGATGGTTTCTGAGAAAGAGATTTGGATTCCTAGACCTGGCTCTGGTCAGAAAAATACATCTAACTAACCAGGGCTGAATATAAGAATGTATTTGCCCTCAGGATATTATAGACTTGGGGGAAAAAAGAGGTAAAAAACATCAAAATATTCATAGACAAAAGACTGGAAACAAAATTGATGCTCATTGATGGGAAGATGATTAAAGTAAATGTTACAGGGAAAAATTGTTGTGGGGTCCATGTGCTATGGCTGGTTCTTGTGGATCCCCAGGACTAGCTAGTGTGTCAGAGATAATTGTGAATTTCCCCACCAGAGTTGTGGAAAATCTCCATTTTCCTCTCCTGTGACACATCGAAGCCAGTCTTCCTCTTCTCATCTTCCCAGCACATCCGTGATAGCCAGAGGTGAATACCTGACAATGACACTAGACTTCTGTTTCCTTAGGTGAGCCTGAGGCAGGACTTCAAATCTAGAGCACCGTATGCTTAGATTAGAAAAGGTGATGGGTTATTGTTTCATGCTTAAAGTATTTGTTAATGCTTACTTTTGAGAGGAGGGAGATGGCAAGGTTTCTTGCAATAATGGAGCAGCTTCAAGCAGCAGTTGCTCTGGCCATATCACCCACACTTACTCCCAGAAGATTAGAGAGGCAACACCTAGAGTGAGAAGGTATAAAGTAGTGATGGGGTTTTGAAATAAAGTTTTTGTTTTATTAGGAGACTATAGTGGAATTTTATTAGGAGGTTGGAGACTGGAGTGCTGACATAAAAACAAAATGAAACAAAAGGCAGGGATACAGGAACTGGGCAACCTTATTGCCTTCCCTGAACTTACTTAAGAACAGGCGAGACAGACCCTCATTTAGTCACGCATTCATTTATAGGTGTGTTTTTATTGTTACAGACTGAATCTGATAAATATACTCTTATTTCTCAGCACCCTCCTTGTGATTGACCTTATGATTTGTATTTCTTTATATTCCTGTGTTCTTGGTATGAGGGAAGCTATAGAACAGCTCTGAGAAACATAGGGAAAGTGTTTTTTTTTCCTAACTTGGGGAATCAGTATGAACTATTTGTATGTTTCATGATTAAATTTCCAAAGGCAGAATTTCTATGAATTTGGAATCTTTTAACTCTTCCCTATCACTCCATATATTAAGGAAGATTTCATCTTAGCCTGGGGATTATTCTACTGGCTCCTGTTAGTTGCCTGCTTGGATAGGTATGATGCTTATAACATACATGTCACAGGCAAGGTTATAATAAAAAAGTACCTGCCTTAGTCAAGGCAAGACTTTCTAGTCATTGAATGTCAGTTGATAGGAGTGGAAATCTCAGCAGCAGGTTTTAAAGAGTTGAAGTCCAGCAAACAGGAACAGAGAATAGTTTGGTACCCAGGAAACCAGCAGTGTCCAGCACAGTGTGTGATGATGCTCTCACCAGTACCTTGGTCTTAGGTGGCCCCTGGGTTCACAGAAAAAAATTATGTGGATATCTCCATGCATGTGCCTTTGCCACGTGGGCGCTTGACATGATCCTTGACCACATGTGTTCACTATGTGTGTCCCACTTGAGTTTTCCCTGGTCATGCAGGTTTTGTTTTCATCACCCCACTGGTGATATGGTCATTTGTGGGAGAGCATCGTCTTTGTGGACCCAGGGAGGAATTTGGTTGGCTGCTTCTATATTTCAATGTAATTGATTTCCTTTGTTATCTTAGGCATTTTGCTTTTTGTATATAAAAGTGTTATTCTGAGAACTCTATGACATAAAAAAAGTTACCTCTGTTATTGACAGTGATTATTTGAGCAGGGAATGGAGTCTTTTTCTGGCCCTTCAGATCTAGGAATGTATCTTTGTTTTAGGAACTATCTTTGCCTGTATTTTGAAAATAAAAAAAACAATTATTAAAAATATTATTGTGGGCTACATATTTACTGTTTTAAAATATAATAGTACACATGTTTTATTATAAAAAAACCGTAAGTTTTCATATGTTTTGCATGAACTGAATGTGAATGTCCTGATTGTTCAAGATTCTAAAAGACAACATTCCACCTCCATTTTTGACTATCTGTATCTTGACTTTTTGTTGTCCTAATACCTCTGAGAAGTAGGGAAATTATTGAGGTATTAATAACATACATCAAAAATGAGACTTTTGGGGCAGCTAGGTGGTACAGTGGATGGAGCACCAGCCCTGAAGTCAGGAGGACCTGAGTCCAAATCTGGTCTCAGACACTTAACACTTCTTAAGTCACTTACCCTCAATTGCCTCAGGAAAAAAAAAGAAAGAAAAATGAGATTTTTTTCTTTCTATTTAAAAAGATTGTTGAATACCTCCTCTCATGCTGGTGCCATCTTAGGAGTTAATCTGTTGATAGGTAGTTACTGACAGCATGAGAATTGACAAGCCAGGACAAGAGTATATGGAAAAGTACCCGAGCAAATAAGAGCTGTGTTCTTAACATTCACACTTTATTTGTCAGATCTTTTATTAATTCCACTAGTGTATTTCTTAGAGATTATTTGCTACTTGTTAGGAAAGACTGAATACCTCTTTAGCCCCAGAAAATTAGCCTTTCAAACCCCAACAGAGTATGCATATGATCAGAAGCAGATAATCTAGTTGAATAGTGAGAATGAAATCAATAAATGGAGAAACTGGGGGAATATTAAACAACAACAAAAAATAAACAAAGGAAAGTCTCCACATTTTTAGAAGGATTTAATTTTGGAGGATTTGAACAATTCTGTGTGTCTATGAGTGTTAGGAAAGGAGTGGAGATAATCTGCATTAATGGACAGAATAGTTATATTATTGAAATAATTAAGATCATGTGTCAAAATATAATATTGTAATTTTGTACCTGAATGCTAAAGGATCTGATTTAGTATTTATTACCATATAGATAACTAATAACAACAATTTTAATGATTGATGCATCTCTGGAGGCCCTGTCACCTCTTTGTGGGTGTTCTGACTGTTCATATTCATATCACCATCTCATGTTCATCATGACATCATTTCCCCCCCAAATTCAGTAACAGATTCCTTTGTTACTGATGGGAATTTTGGATCACCTTTTATGGAGCAGGAGAAACTGCTTTCTCCTCAGAAGGCCCTGATTCATCTTTTCTGGTGTTAATACCAATGGGTAGCATTGCAGAATGCATTTGATCTATCAGCTCCAACTTCCCTTCTAGAAGAGTGGAGCTGAATTTCAACTTCACCTCCCTTTATCTTGATTTTTTTCTTTCTCAAATAGGGATTGGAGATATAATCAGCCATATCTAATTACAGCAATCAACCTGGGGCAATAAAATGACTTTCAGATTTCTGTAGTCCTTTTCTTTGTAGTTTTATGGAGTTCACATTAGATAGAAATTCATTAAATAATTACAATAGCTTACAGCTCCCAGTTAGGAAAATTCAGACAGAAGTTGTTCTTAGCCCTAATTAATTTTTTTATATATCTCTTTTTGCTTCTTGTTTATTTCTTATTTTTTAAAGTTTACATTTCACAAAATATTTTATTTTTTATAATAGTTTTTTATTTTTAAAAATACATACAAAATTTTTAACATTCACTCTTGCAAAACCGTGAGTTCTTATTTTTCTCCCTCCCCTCCCACCTTTCCCCTCCTCTAGAGAGCAAGTAATTCAATATAGGTTAAACGTGTAATTCTTCTAAACATATTTCCACATTTATCATGCTGTGCAAGAAAAATCTGATTTTTAAAATGAGAGAAAAAAAAACCAAGCAAGCAGACAACAACAAAGCTGAGAATATTATATTGTGATTCACGTTCAATCCTCATGGTCTTCTCTCTGTATGCAGATGGTTCTCTCCATCACAAGTCTGTTGGAATTGGTCTGAATTACCTCAGTGTTGTTTTAAAAGGGGCAAAGTCCATCACAGTTGATCATCACATAATCTTGTTGCTGTTTACGATGTTCTTTTGGCTCTACTTACTTCACTTAACATCATGTCATGCAATTCTCTCTTCTCTCTTTTTGAAATCATCCTGCTGATTATTTCATATAGAACAATAATATTCCATTTCTTTCATATACCATAGCTTATTCAGTCATTCCCCAACTGATAGGCATCCACTCAATTTTCAGTTCCTTGCCACTACAAAAAGGGCTGCTGCAAAAAATTTTGCACAAGTGGGACCTTTTCTCTTTTGTTTCTTGTTTATTGACTGACTGACTTTGTGGCAGTTTCATGATACAAGAAACTAGTAAGTAACTAAGAAGAAACTAACTAAGAAACTAAGAAAAATGAACAGAATATAGTATCGTGTCTATTATTAGATAGGCGGGAAAATTTTTGGAAAAAGATTAGCCTTTTTTCTTTTTTTTCTTTTTGCAATTTCCCTAATACTTTGAAGAAGTTAGCACAACTTGAAACTTTAGTCCAAGTCCTCTATTCCAAAATGTCTTTTAATTTCTCCTTTTAAACAAAAGCTTAGCTCTTTTTCAGTTTCTCTTTTCAACTGTTGCCCTGTTCTACTATTCTTTCAGCATATCTAGTTAAGTCATGCTTGTAAAGCTCTTGCAGTTTCTTCTCCTTTTTATCAGTCTGCTTTCTTGAAAGCTCTTTCTTTTTAAAACTCCCAATCATGACTCAAGTCTTTCTTGTGGCTCAAGGAGCACATTTTCTATGTTCACTTCTTTTTTCTCTTTTTTGTTTTTGTTTTTTCTCTCTGGTGGTTTTCTCCTTTTGTTCTGATTTTCCTCTCCCAACATAATTCGTAAAACAATGAGTATTTTAAAAGTTAATGTATATATATAACCACAAAAAATTTAATAAAAAGAAAAAGAACAATAAAAAAAGAAAGAAAATAAATAAATTTTCTTTCTGGTTGCAAGAGAATACTTGTCCCTTTGAACTACAAATCCCAGAATGTCAATCAGTTCTCAAACTTATGTTACAATGTGAAGTACCTCTTACTGATTTTGGAACTCATTTCTCAGTACACATCTCACATTCTTGGTATCAGATTTTTCTTTCTTTTAACTTCTTGATCCTCACCTTCCTGTTTTGAATTCCTCTTTTTTTTTCTTCTAACCTTTTTCTTCTTTTGAAGTCATTTTGTACATGTTGCTTTCCTAAAGTTCTGGAAAGCAGAGAGATATTCCATTATCCTTTTATTTTCCCTTCTAAGACAGAACCCAACTCACTCTCAGTACACTTATATTTATTGATTGCCTCTGGCAAAGATAAACAGCATCACTTCTGTAGGTTGCTGGAACATTTCTTCATTGCTTCCCATACCTGCTAGAATTAACACCTTTTTGCCATTTGGGGCTCCTCTAACAATCCTTGCTATTACCTGACAAAATAACTTTCTTATTTGTTGTGCTGGTTTCTTTTTCTCTTACAGCTGTGTTAGAGTGGGCTTCCGAGCTCCATTTCATAGACTGCCAAAATCTTCTTCTCTTGAATTTTCTCTCCTAATTTAGTTTTCCAGGTGTGAATAATCACTGATTAGAAGATTTTCTTCCATACTCTAATTATCCCTAGTATTTGCAATAGCTTCAATTAGTAGTTATCTTAGAAGAATCTAGTCAGAAAAAAATGAACATGACTCACCTGTTTTATCTTCTTTCTTCTGTTGCCTCTAAGAAGAGGGATAAATGGCATGTAGTATAGTTAATTCTGTGCCTAACTGAGGTCAATAAGGAGAAATAGAGTTGTGATTGACAGGAACATGTGGAGGCAGTGGCCATGCCATCTTAGAATTAGTGAGCAATAAAAAAGGAAATACCAAGCTTCATCTAACATTTATCTTAGTTTTTATGGGAGCAGCTTTCAAAATGTGCTGAAGTAGGATCCCATTCTTGAGATTCTCTATGGGAAGTTATCTCCAGAGAGATGGGATGACAGATGGGATGCTTTCAAAAGCAAAATTCTGGTGTGATGGATCCCAATTAAGAAGAAAAAGAGAAGTATTTAGAGGCTTCAAGAACTCAGATTTTAAAAGAATACATGATACAATAGAAAGAATTAGATTTAAAGCCAGAAAAAGTGGGTCCAAGTCCTGCTTCTTCTACTTATTATGACATAATCTTTGTAAGTTTCTGTTTCCTCATCTTTATTTTTTAATGTTTTATTCATTGAAACAGATACAAAGAAAAAAGAAAACATTTCCATGTACATATTAGAACATGAGAGAGATTCAATATGAAACAATAAATTTCTGTTTTACTATGTAATAAATATTAAACATTGTTTTCAAAGCAACCCAGCTTTTCTTTACTTCTTTCTAGGTTTTATTTTTTTGTTCTCTGTTATGCACTCTCCTTCCTGACTCCTGTCCTAGAGAAGGCTAAAACTGAATAAATACACACACACACACACACACACACACATATATATGAACACATATCCATAAATGCAAACATACATATGTAGATTATACTATGCATATTTCTATTTTTCAGTTTTTTCTCTGGAGGTAGATAATGTCTTACTTCATAGGTCCAAATCTTTCCTTATTTATCTAAATCAACCAGCTCATATTTTCTTATATCACAGCAATATTCCATCACAATCATATACCACAGTTTATTTAGCTATTTCTCAACTGGAGAGCATCTATCATTTTAGTCAATCTGATGATGTATGTAAGATGATATCTCAAATTCATTTTAATTTTCATTTCTCTAACAAATAATAATTTAGACCATTTTCTCATATATTTATTTACAGTCTTTATTTCTTCATTAAAAAAACTCTTTCCATACCTTCACCATCCATCAATTGGAGTATGACTTGTATTCTTATAAAGTTGGCAAAGTTCTACATATATTTGAGAAATGAGAACCCTATCTGAGAGATTGTCTGTGAAAATTCACCCCCCCATTTTCACTTTCCTTCCAATCTTGGCTATATTTATTTTATTTTTATTGGAAATTAGTGTTTTTTGCAATAAGATTTTCCTTTATTTCTGTAGAGTATTTATACTTGTATTTATATAATTCTTATATATGTTTTAATAAATAGATGTCCAGATTTTATAAAATCTGTAGTTATTTTGAATGTAATTATTTTTCTTTATCATCTTGTTTGAGTTTGTTGGTAATTAACATAAAAGCTGGTGATAATTGTTTTATTATAATTGTGTATATAAATTGTAAAAATAACCCTTAGACAATCAGATGATTATCAAGAAAGGTAAAAAAAAAAGCTTTCAAAAATATAACACTAGATATATTACTTCAAACTATAGGAATAAGTGGGACTTTCCATAAGACACTAAATGCTATCTACCACTAAGACCTAACATTATCTTTAATGGAGAAATCCTAAAAGCTTTTAATATTATTTTTATATCCTGTTACTTTATTGAAGTTATTATTTCTATTAATAGTTAGGTGAAGCTCTAGGAATCTTGAAATAAATGGCCATATTCTCAAAAAATGCTAATTTTATTTCTCTTTTGGCTATTCTTATTCCTTGATTTTTTTCTTGTCATTGATAAAGCAACCATTTCTAGAAACTTTATCAGATAATAGTAGATTTAGAAGATGGAAATCTCAGCTCTACTTTTGAACTGAAAAGTTCAGAGTTTTCTCTGGGAGTTTTCCACTAAAGCTAATGTTAGGTTATAGTGGTAAATAGGTAACATTTAACATATTATGGAAAGCCTTATTTATTCCTACACTTTGAAGTAATATACTTAGTGTTATATTTTGTCAAAAGAGTTTTCTCCTCAGGATATAATCAAGTGATTTTATATTTTTACAATTTATATATGCAATTAAGTTTATAATTTCCCTAACCCTGAATTTCTAGTATATATACAACCTGTTGTAAGATAGAATCTTTTTTAAAATGTTGGTTTTTATTAATATTTCATTGAATATTTTATCAATATTAATTAGACATGCTGCTTTATTTCTCTTTTCTGGTTTAGGTATTGGGATTACATTTTTATTATAGAAAGAATTGTCTTTTTTCTCCATTTTGACAAAAAATTATTTATTCTGAAGTTGATTATTCTTTGTAGAGCTGATAAAATTCTCTATATTTTCCCTTCTAAAATTCCTTTATGGTTTATTCAATTTCTTTTTTTTTCTACTAACTTGGGAAATCAAATACCTTCCAAAAATCTCTAATGATTCTAATAATAAAAATTAGAGAACACTACTTTTAAAAAAGATATCAGTGCTTGTTTTTATAGGTCTATAAAGTGAAACACACATCTCAGATATCCTTGGTAGAGCACCTCCAAAGAATTGTGTTGACATTTATTATATTAAAGTATCAAAAACATCTTTTACCTGATAATTAAACTGTTTACTGGCTTTATTACAAAATTATTGGATGGTCTACCAAAGTTGTGATTGTTCTGGTTAAATATATGCCTATTGTTCTGACTGTTGTAATCAACCAAGCTACTTCAATAAACATTTGTTAAAGGCCATAATGTTCATGAAGTTATGTTCATTTCTTTGGGTACAAGGCTAAAAAGTGACATAACCCTTGATTTTAAGATGTTTACAATCTAATGGAGGAAAACAACATAAATACACAAAGATTGATTATGAAAAGAATGAGGATGACATCTAGGTGAAGTGCCACAAGAAATTATCAAGAGCAAACACTTTTGATTGGGGATAGTTTGAGAGTGGAGGGAAAAATCTCCTTCCCTTCCCTCTCTTCCTTATTATATTCATTTTTATTCTCTTTTTTCCTTTCTCAAAAACAAAAGAAACAAACAAAATCATAGCCATTCCCTGTGTTTTTGTTACTCAGTTCCTTTTGTGGCCATTGAGATGATGGGAATCTGAAGGAACTCATCTCTTTCCTCTCTATTAGAATGTAAACACTTCAACATTATTTAGCCCCTTCCAATTGCTCATAAGAATCTTTCCAGATTTCTTTTGATTCCTGTGCTTGTACTTTAGTGTTTCTTTTTAGCTTTAGAGTCTTTCATCAGAAATATTTAAAATTATTTATTATCCTAAAGGTTCATTTTAATTTTTGTAGTATTATATTCATTTTTTTCAGAGTAAGACATTCTTGATTTTAAGCTAATATCTTTTGTTGCAGGCACATTATATTCTAAGATTTTCACTTCTTTATGTATGTGCTATCAAATTATTCTTTGGGCTTATATTGAGGGCTTTTCTTAATCTATAGTGGTTTTTATTGCATTTGTTTTATTTCTGTTTAGTTATTTTCCCACAGGACACTAAAACATTGTTGATGGAGTTGTGAAGTGATCCAGCTATTCTGGAGTACAGTTTGGAACTATGTTCAAAAGGCTATAAAACTGTGCATTCCCTTTGATCCAGCAGTGCTACTACTGCGCCTATATCACAAGGAATTCATAAAGGACCCACATTTGCAAAAATGTTTGTAGTGGCTCTTTTTTGTGGTGGCAAAGAATTGGAAAGTGAGTAGAAGTCCATCAATTGAGGAACAGCTGAAAAAGTTATGGTATATGAAAGTAGTGGAATATTATTATTCCATAAAATTGATGAACAGGATGATTTTAGAAAATCTTGGAAAGATTTACATGAACTGATATGAGCAAAACAAGTAGAACCAGGACTACATTGTACACTGTAACAGCAAGATTGTGTGACAATCAACTATGAAAGACTTGGTTCTTCTCAGCAGTTCAAATTCTCCAAAACAATCCCAATTAACTTTGGCTAGAAAATACTATCGGCATCCAGAGAGAACACTATGGAGAATGAATGTAAATCAACACATGCTGTGATGCTATGATCACTTTTTTTTTCTTTTTCTTATGTTTTTTGTTTCTCTCATGGCTTTTCCCTTTTGCTCTGATTTTTCTCAGCCAACATGATTCATAAAGAAATGTGTATTTTAAAAAATTAATGCACATGTACAATCAGAAAAACAATGAAAACAATAAACAAAACAAAATGAAAAACTGTTTTCTTATTTTCCCTAATGCAACCTTTCTCCCAAGCTTGCAGACTTCAGGTCCATTTACCAGAGTTTGAACAGGCTTCCCCTGGTAAGACCTTCCAACTCAGTCAACGTATATCTTAATACAGTACTTGGTAACTTCAATGCAAAGATGAACATAAGAGATGACAGTGAAAAATGAATTTTAGAATATGGCTCAGAACTAATTTTTCTCCTGAGGCTGGGGTTAAGTGACTTGCCCAGGGCCACACAGCTAGGAAGTGTTAAGAGTCTGAGACCAGATTTGAACTCCGGTCCTCCTGAATTCAGGGCTGGTGCTCTATCTATTATACCAGCTAGCTGCCCTAGGACTAATTTTTAAAAAAGATATCAAAGGCTTGTAGACTGCTCTGAAGTCTCACACCTTTATGATGAATAATTTCTTCAGTCAAATAAACAAAAAGTACAGAATTTAGTGAGCAATGAGCAACAGAAAAATGAAATTGCTATATTAAAACAGGAAATGACTAGTTAGAGTGTGAGAATCAATTTTTATTCAGTTATCTGTATGTAGTCACACTATTAACTCATTGGAACAAAGTCAGAAATCAACATATAACTAGAAGAAAGGATTAAAAATGAACAGAAAAAAACCCCAAACCAACAATGAAGTTATAACAGCTCCAACCTGATCTATTCAAATAAACTACTGATACCAGAGAAAAATGAATTTTAAGGGGACTTAAAATACTATCATTTCCTATAGAAGTTTAGCCTAGAGAAAGCAATCACAATAACAGAGGCCAAAAGAATCTAGAGATTACCTCAGCTACCAATTATTGCACACTGTCAAACAGAGAGACATACTGGTCAAAAATAACAATGAGTTACCATCCAAATTCAGTGGCAAAACATCTGAGGGAGTTTATAAGCAACATCACCTCACAAAACACCCAAGTGTGGTGCAAGAGAAAATGGCTTTGCAGAAAGCCAGGCATGAGAACCAATGAAACCAAATCATCTCAAGAGCATTTGAAACTGGAAGGAAGTCAACAAACATGACAAATGGAACAGATCAGTTTGAATTTCAGTAGCAATCTATTTTTATTATTGGTGACAGTGGAATCACAATTTGTACTCTAACACATCAATCCTTGACATGCTATGTGAAGAAAAAGAAATAGCCCTAAAAAGATGAAGATGGGAAAAGCAGTTGGACAAAATTGTAAACATCTTAAAATCAAGGGTTATGTCACTTTTTAGCCTTGTACCCAAAGAAATGAACATCAGGGATTTTTGCCAGAAGTAACACAATTTTAAAATATCAAGGGATTAATTTTTCAGGATATCAAGACAAAGAAATTATTAAGAAAAGAAATCATTTGTTCTAATATTTTTTAAAAAGGTCATTAACGAACATTAATAACTACCCATGTATATGTTTAATTTATAATTTTTAATGACCTATACATGTTCTAAGGAAATCCTTGATTCAAACTTGAAAAGATACCAAGCATGGTTTCCAAAACAATTTTTTTAAAATAGTAGACCATATTTTTATAGTCCCACAGTTAATAAAAAGCAAATTCCCTTGTGTTTGTTGACCTTCCCCTTCCCAAATGCATTCTTATTTGATATAGTAGAACGTAATTGTAGTGAGATTCTAGACTTCTTTTCCCAACCAATATGCACATTAATTATTCTGATTCTCAGAGCTAAAATCACCATATCATACCTCAGTTTTCTAAAATATTTTTTTCTTTTATAGAGTATTTATAGCACATTATTTGAAAATTTAGATTAAATATTTGATCATAAGCTCTGGGTCAATTGCTGTCTTTCACGTGTCATCTGTGGTTTTCACAAAATCCCACTAAATTCCAATTTAATTTTTTATGTTAATCCACACTATATCAAATCTATGATGGAGAAAGTTGTGATGTGGAAGGGATTAATTATTGTTGGATTCTGGTTTATAATCCATTCTGCTATCCACTTCCATTTTATGGGTTATACTTACTCCATTCACATTCACAATTAAGAGTACTAATTGTATTCTCCCCTCCATCTAATCTTCTGTTTAATCTACTCCAGAAAAGTCTGTTTTACTTCTATCTCCCTTAATCTACTCTTTCTTTTATCATTCCCCATCCTGAGCATCTCTTTTCCCTTTCTCCTCTTATTTCCCCCCTAGGGAACATCTATGTTCTTCTCTCTCTCTTTTTTCTCCACTATGAAAGCTCTTGTGCATCTCTTTTCCATAAGAAAAAATTTCTTTATCTCCCTTTCCCCTTCTCCCAGTGCATCCTTTATTCTAACCTGTTCATTTTTTTTCAAGATCATCACAAAATAGTAGACTAACACACATGCCCTCTGTCCATAGAGATGCCTTCTAACTGCCCTTAATAATGATAAAGTTCTTGGGAGTTATGTAAAAAATCTTTTCATATAGGAATATAAACAATTGAACTTTATTAAGTTCATTATGATTACACTTTCATGTTTTTCTTTTTCTGCTTCTCTTTAACCCTATGTTTGAATGTTAAATTTTCTTTTCACTTATGATCTTTTCATCAGAATTGCTTAAATTCTTTTTTCATTAAATATCCATTTTTTTGCCCCTGAAAGATTATACTCAGTTTTGCTGCATGTTATTCTTACTTGTAATCCTAGCTCCTCTCCCTTCTGCAATATAATATTCAAGCCCTTCCCTCTTTTACATGGAAACTGCTAACTCTTGCGTGATTCTGACTGTGGCTCCATAGTTGAATTATTTCTTTATAGCTGCTTGCAATATTTTCTCCTTATTATGGGAGCTCTGGAATTTATAATATTATAGGTAGTTTTCATTTAGAGCTGTCTTTCAATGGATGATTGATGATTGCCTTTAATATCTGTTTCACCCTGTATGAACTGATGGCATTTCCATCCTATCTGGAGGATTTATAAGAGAATATGGACAAAAGTTGGATAAGATGAGAAAGGTAGAAATCTACATCATTGGAGGGGATTCCTTATTTATTTTATTATAGCTTCTTATTTACAAAAATATGCATGGGTAATTTTTCAACATTGAACCTTGTAAAATCTTCTGTTCCACCTGTCAGATTGGCTAGAATGACAGGGAAAGATAATGCAGAATGTTGGAGGGAATGTGGGAAAACTGGGACACTGATGCATTGTTGGTGGAATTGTGAATACATCCAGACATTCTGGAGAACAATTGGGAATTATGCCCCAAAAGTGATCAATCTGTGCATACCCTTTGATCCAGCAGTGCTACTACTGGGCTTATATCCTAAAGAGATTTTAAAGACAGAAAAAGGACGTGTATGTGCAAGAATGTTTGTGGCAGCCCTTTTTGTAGTGACTAGAAACTGGAAACTGAGTGAATGCCCCTCAATTGGAAATTGGCTGAATAAATTATGGTATATGAATGTTATGGAATATTATTGTTCTGTAAGAAATGACCAGCAGGAGGATTTCAGAAAGGCCTGGAGAGACATGAACTGATGCTGAGTGAAATGAGCAGGACCAGGAGATCATTACATACTTCAGCAACAATACTATGTGATGATCAATTCTGATGGATGTGGCCTTTTTCAACAATGAAATGAATCAAATCAGTTCCAATAGAGCAGTAATGAACTGAACCAGCTACATCCACCAAAAGAACTCTGGGAGATGACTATGAACCACTACATGGAATTCCCAATCCCTCTATTTTTGTCCGCCTGCATTTTTGACTTCCTTCACAGGCTAATTGTACACTATTTCAAAGTCTGATTCTTTTTGTACAGCAAAACAACTGTATGGACATGTATACATATATTGTATTTAACTTATACTTCAACATATGTAACATGTATTGGTCAACTTGCCATCTGGGGGAAGGAGGGAGAAAAGTTGGAACAAAAAGATTTGCAATTGTCAGTGCTGAAAAATTACCCATGCATATATCTTGTAAAAAAAAAAAAAGCTATATTAAAAAAAAGAAAGAAAGAAAGAAAGAAAGAAAGAAAGAAAGAAAGAAAGAAAGAAAGAAAGAAAGAAAGAAAGAAAGAAAGAAAGAAAGAAAGAAAGAAAGAAAGAAAGAAAGAAAGAAAGAAAGAAAATAAAGCTGTCCTCTGGACCTGATTGGCTCTGGCTTCCCTAATGTAGTTTCCTCGTCATTTAATGGCACAAAAAGCCCCAGCCATGTGGCACCAGAGCCCTTGTGTCTTGGAGAATTTTTAAAGACCTTTGAGCCATCATGTCGTGACTGGATGCAATCCCTATGGATTGGTTGCCAGGGAAGGTGATGTCCAGAGAAGCTAACTGCCACTGTGTCCATGTTGAATATCCTTGCTCTTTTAGGGCAAATTAAACCTTCTTCTGTTAATGGTCCAAAAAAAAAAACCTTCTGTTCCAACTTTTCCCCTCTTTCCCCCACTCCTTCCCCTAGATGGCAGGTAGTCCAATACATGTTAAATATGGTAAATCCAATATATGTATACATACTTATACAGTTATCTTGGCTGCACAAGAAAAATCAGATCTAGAAAGAAAATAAAAAACCTGAGAAGGAAAGCAAAAATGCAAGCAAACAATAACAAAAAGAGTGAAACTTCTATGTTGTGGTCCACACTCAGTTCCCATAGTCCTATCTCTGGGGGTTCCCATATTATTGATAGCAAGAATATATTTAAGTATTTGTAGCTATTGTATCAGAGAATCTCTCCTATCACAAAGGGTCAGAGTACATTTCTGGGACTTCTCATTTCTCATTTATCACTCCCACCAAGATGACCTGGAAGTTTCAGTACAGAGTATTTCAAAAGAGCTTCCTTGACAAAGCTCTCAGGATTCAAAATAAGAATATTTTTATTAAAAACTTAATGAAAATCAATATAACTTGTACTTGAATCTTCAGAAAATAATGATAACTACCACCCCACTTTAAAAGAGCAACCTTCAAAGTCTTCATACTTTAATTCTTTAACCAAAATGGAACTTCAAATGCATGGAGTCTGCATTTGTTCCTTCACCATGATCCATAGTTCTTTCATTTTACTGTGTTGCTTTCTTCCTTGACTTTTTTCTCTTGATCAATACACATCCAATCGGTTGCCAGTCGTTACATCTTGTTGGTTCTATTTCCACGAAATATTTCACATCTGTCCCTTTCTCTCTGCTCATACAGCCTTCACCCTAGTTCAAGTTCTTATCTGGATATTCACAATTGCTTCCTAGCCTATCTCCGAGCCTCTAGTTTCTCCCTTCTGTTATATCTTTTGCAAAGCTGCCAGACTAATATTCATAAAACACATATCTGAAAATGCTACTCAACATTCTTGATTGGCACCCTGTGGCTTCTGGGATAAAATACAAATTCCTCACTTCAGCATTTAAAGCTCTCCACAATCTTACTCTGACCTATTTTTCCACTTACTTCCTTCTTCATGCATTTTTGTTGTAGTCAAATTGATGTTCTAGAGAAGGGGGTTTTAACCTTTTTTGTGGTATTGTGGATTGTTTTGTTAGTCTGATAAAGCCAAAGGGTCCCTTTTCAGAATAATTTTTAAAAAACTTTTTTAAAAAATAATTTAAAATAATTTTGAGGATAACGGGACAAAATTCATTTAGAGGTTAGTGAAAATACAGATTTAATTCCACCACCCTCCCCCCATCATCTCATGAACTTTTGAAAACTCTCTATGAATTCACTCGGGATGTGTGGATCCCAAGTGAAGAGTCCCAGAGTCTCTTAGCTAGTCCCCATACAAAGCTCTTGTTCCTGTGTATTTGTACAGGCCACCCTCCAAGTCTGGCATGTACTTCCTTTCTCATCTCTGAATTTATCTTCTTGTAAAATTCAATTCAGCCCTTTTTCTAATGAGGTTTCCATCTCACTCCCAATTGTTAGAATTAATTCCCTCTTGAAATTATTTTGTATTTACTTATAATCATTCATCTTGCTTATCTACCCCCACCCACCAAAAAATAAAAGAGCATCATCTTGGCTGCAGGGACTTTTTCCATGGTTTTTTCCCCTTTGTACCTGCAGTGACTTGAACATGATAAGTGTTTGCTGAATTGAATTAAAATGCTTCTAGCTGTTTTCCTCTGTTTCCAAAAAATATTGCTTTATTGTTACCCACTTGCTCCTTGTTTTCTATCCTTCCTGTTTTATGGTTCTCTTAATGTCTTCTATCTGCAGCCCAGCTCTCCTCTTGAAGATGGCATTTGTGATTTTTCTCAAGGATCAGCTCACTAAACAGGCTTATATGTTAGTCTCTAAGGATTTTTTTTTAACAACTCAGAAAAGGCACATCTCTTAAACTTTCTTTTTGCACATAGTCTATATCTCCAACAATGAAATGATAAACTTTATGGGCTGGGAGCAGCTATTGTGTATGGTATTGTGATATACCTTTCTTGCACCATTTAAATGATTCCCTATCTCATCTTTCACATAGAGAAGCAGAAGAAAAGTGGAAAGAGGGGTGAAAGAGGAATCATCAGAGATTTGAGTTCAATTTCAATCCCTGCTTTTTCTGAATTGTTAAAAAAAAATTTACTAGCGTGTAACCATGGTTAAAACACTGTAAAAATGGGAAGGATAACAATAAAAAAAAAAACATGTCTTTAAAATTCTATGTAAATGTCATCAATTGTCATTATTATTTTGAAGAGAGACAAACTATATTTATTAAATTTAATAATTACACTGCAATTATTTTGATCAGAAAGAATTATCCAATATCCTATAAAAACGTATAGCTTTTCCAAATACAATCTATTTGAAGGATTTCTGAAAAATAGGGATTTGCATGTGTGCATATTGTTAAGCTCACAATGACTCAGTACTGTTGATGTCCTCTCTCCCCTAGCTGCCAGGATGCTCACCTCAGCAGCCCTGGTCCCATCTGTACTATCCCTCGGCTAGGTGGAGCAGTTTTGTTCTCTCTCAGATTCTACCTCCATCCCTTATCTTTTCCTGTGGCACCTGGGCAAACTGCTCCTGAAAAGGTGGGCACAACTGAAATGACTGATACTCTAAATGCTGTGCATTTGGATTGAACAGGAACTCTTCCCTGCCATCTCTTCTCATGGCTCCACACTTCCATTTCTAGACTTACAGCCAGGAGGAGCCCCCTGGACATAAACTGAACACCTGCAGCAAATATTCGTTTTTGACTAAAGGTGGCGCCAACTCTTTGCAGATACTTAGGAGACTTTAACTCATCCTGCCCTTCTGCCTGCCTTCAGACCTGAGCTTTTAATTTTCAGAGGCAGGAGTTATTCTTGTTGCCCATCAAAAGAGATGGTGAATACTAGCTCGGGAGAGAGGGAGGATGCAACTTTTTTTTTGCAATCAAGAAAACCTCTTTTCAAATAGATTTAAACTGTGCATTATAGTGTCTTAGACTTGGTTTTTATTTCAGAGCTGAAGAAAATTTGCTGCCAAGAAAATAACAAAACAAAACAAAACAACAACAAAAAAATAAACCCAAGGTTGGCAACTTTCAGTTTGTTCATTATTAATGAGCCACATTGAACATGCACCTTGGCAAAGTGGGAGCCCTGGCCTACTTCCTGTGAGTGTGCTAATGAGAACAGATCCCCGCTAATGACTATTTGTTTATTTTTCTGCAAAAGACAAGCAGGAGCGGAGACAGGCCGTTCTTCGTTCCTCAGCTCCACCAACTGCTTCTTTGTTTAAAAGAGCTGCTGAATTAATGTCGGGCTTACGTATTCCAGCCCATGCTGTCCCATCATAGCTGGTGGCCCCTTCCATCTCTCTCAGGCTCCCACTAGAGTTTCAGGGACGCGGCACAGATCCTGACCCCCAGAAGAGGCGATTCAATGTGGAGTGAGGGGTGGTTGAATGCCCCTGAATCTTGGCCCAGTGAATGAGGAAATGGAGGGGGAGTTCACGGATGTTGGAAGAAATATTCTGGAAAATACACTGGATGAGAAATCAGGGTATCTGGTTGAAGTCCTGCCCCTGGTCCTTGCCATGGGCATTCACTTTCTTAGACCTCAGTCTTCTCATTTGTAAGATGGGACTGACAGTTATTTTACCTGGTTTTGGGGAAAATCAAATGACATGGACTTGAGGAAGAGCTGGTCTTCGGCACCCCCTGACATTGGGAAGTGGGGCATCTCCACATGCTGATGACATAATGGATTTGAAAAGGTTTTATAAACTATAAACCCTCTTATAAATGTAAAGCACTGGGCTTTAAGGGAGAATGCTCCAAGTCGACATAATTTTTCCCCTACACCACCTCCAGCTTTTCTTTCCTTTTCAGATTTTTTTTTAAGTGAATGTGCCTAATTTTGACCTAGCAAACACTTCCTAACTACCAACCTTACCACTCTCACCCCCACCTCTGGTTATAGTCTCCAAAAATAATTCAGTAAAATCCCTAATAGAAATAGAATTTCCACTTCTATTTTACTTATTGTAGTTACTAGTTTATTTATTGGTAATAAAATAGGAATGATATATGCTTTAACTCTGAGTATATAGTGTTAACACTGCTAAACGGGCCCAGAATCCTGTGTGGACTTTATGTATCTGGCTGTAGTTATTTTTATTTTGGTTCTTCTTCCCTCTTTATCATTCCTCTGAATTCCCCATAATCATTGTTCTTTACGGCAAACTTTTTTTTTTTTTTTGATGAGAATAGGATCTGTGATTTTGTCATTGCAGGGAGCTATTGCTGAGGAACTTTCCCAAAGCAGATTTTATCTACTCTGTGGTCTTAGAGACTTGCTGAAGAACAATGAAAAGTGATTTTCTCAGGGTCACCCAGTCAAAAGGAGAATCTTCCTGACTCTGAGGCCAGTTTTCTATCCACTATACCAAACCAACTTTTTAGTCTTATACCACTTTTTCCCCCAGTTATTCTCCTAGTGTTAAATATATTTTGTTTCTAGTTTTTGTATTATTATAAACAATGATGTTTTGAATATATTAGCACTTCTGGGGGTTTTCTTAATGTTATTAACCTCCTTGGAGTATAAATCCAGGCTGTGATCTCTGGGTCAAAAGACATGAAAATTCAGCTTTTTTTCCCCCTGTAGTTCTAAATTGTTTTCTAGAACAATGGGACCAGGTGATCACCTTATCAGTCATGAACTGGCATGCCCTCATTGAATTCTCCCACTTCTTCTTTGTCAATTTAATGGATGCAAACTGATAGTTTTAATTAGTAATTCTTTGATTATTAGTTATTTTGAGTGAAATTTTCAAATGGATATTGAAAAATAATCAGACTTTTAAAATTTGTCTTTTAAGGACTTGGTTCTTAATTTTATGCATTTGTAGCTTTCTTCTCTATAAAGGTTTCCCCCTCCCATAAGTAACTAGTACCTTCATAGATTACGATTGGGTGCCAAGTCTTCCCTGACCTCCAATGAGTTTTGTTAACTGGGTCAAGTCTCTCCCCAGCCTCTTCAGCAGTTTCCCTCCCATTGGCTCATTCTTAATACCACAGTGTCACCCCATACTATTTCCCTTTTATCTGAGCATACATTTGTTGTGTTCTATTTCTTTAGGTAAAATAGCAAGATAATGGGGGAGGACAAAAGTACTTAGAATCATAGAATGTCCTTAAAATCATGCCATTTAGATGTATTCTTTTTTTAGTATCAGTCATCTATGCAAAGGATTGAAGGAGATCTTCCTATGTAAATTCATCATTGTTGCAAAATGAATCAGGAGCAAACCCCAATCTGTGTTTTCTCCCTTTCAGATGCCAAAAGATTTGTTTTTAGGGTTTCAAAGAAAATCTGGAGAAAGGCAGTTATGTCTAAATCATGAGCCACAGATGCCTGAACCAGAGGCCAGGTTGTGTCATGGATCTGGTGAAGGAACTGGGCATATTTGGCTTGGAGAAAAGAAAAAAGAAATAGGAGACATGAGATCTGTCTTCAAATGTTTGCAAGGCTAACACCTGAAAAAGGTATTTTACTTATGTTCTTTGGTCTCTGGAAGCAGAGTTAGGAGTAGTGGATAGAAAGGAAATTAAGACTATATCAGGAAATGCATCCTGACAATCTGAAATACACAAAAGTAAAATGGTAAAGTGGAATGACAGTCTCTTGTCAAATATATCACAAAGGGGATTTTTCATCAGGAATAGATCGGATTGAACTAAAGGGGCTCTGTGACATCAAGTCACAGAACACTCAAATATGAGGGCAGAAATTTCAAGCCAGAGAAGTATGAACTTACCAAGGAATGTCTACAAAATGACTGTCATATAATATTT
The DNA here is from genome assembly GCF_048593235.1 of Sminthopsis crassicaudata. Taxonomy (NCBI): domain Eukaryota; kingdom Metazoa; phylum Chordata; class Mammalia; order Dasyuromorphia; family Dasyuridae; genus Sminthopsis; species Sminthopsis crassicaudata. The sequence goes on from NC_133618.1 coordinate 288,871,717, forward strand.
TTCCTGAAGATTAAATTTTTCTCCAGCAGTGATGGGAATTCTGTTCCTATATTTTCTTGATCTAGTCAAGGTGACGTAGTAGAAAAGATACTGAAATTGAAATCAGGATTATCTTGGCTCAACTCCTCAATTCCACACTTTTAGTAGTTTGTTCAGGCAAAGATACTGGAGCAGTTTGCCTTTTCTTTCTCCAGCTCATTTGACAGATGAGGAAACTGAGGCAGGCAGGGTTAAGTGACTTTCCCAAGGCCACACAGCTAGTAAATGTCTGAGGCCAGATTTGAACTCTGGCAGATGAATCTTCCTGACTCTAGGCCTGGTGCTCTATGCTCTGCATCACCTAGCCACTTCTCTTCTTGCCATAGAGCCTAATCCCAAATCACTTCAGTTCTCCAAGTCTCATTTTTTTCTTTCATGAAATGGAAGATAAGAAAAGTGGTTGTGAATTTTAAAGTTATTTAAATATAATTTCCTCTTTTTAGAGAGGAGGCTCAGTGTGGTTTAAAGAATGCTGGATTTAGAGATGGGGAGATAGGAATTTCCATCCTGACTTTGACACTTACCGTGTGACTTTGGGCAAATCACTTATGACTTATATTGGATGGGTCTTGGTTTCCCTGATGCTAATGAAAGATGAGAAGGCTTTTTCTCTGTACCCCACAGGGATACTTTCATTTTATAAATGTGCCGTCATGTTCATAGGGCAGCTGAAGTTCAGCCTGAGCCTGCCTCTCTCTCCAGTTTAACCATGTTGATGATCTTGCGGATTGATGACCTTTAGATAGTACTGCAGCACACAACTGTGTTGACTGACATTAGCACCATGGCCCTCTATAACAATAATAACCCACGTTCAAACGGTGCTTTAGATTTACAAAACACTTTCCTTACAACAACTCTACAAGGAAGGTTGTATCCCTATTATTATCCCTATTTTACACATTCATGAAAGCAGCAGAAGTTTATCAAGTGCCTACAGATGAAAGTAGAGGCTCTGAGCCGTCAAGCAAATGTGGCCAGTAAATATCCCAGTTGAGATTTGAACTTTTGATTAAAAATCCTGTGCTCTTTCAACTCCGCCTAAGGTAGGGGTTGGGGGAGGGCACACAAAATATAATTGTTAAGGGAGATCTTTTTCCAACATCCATTTCTATTTGGAATGAATTAAAAATAGCAGATACATACACACACTCACACAATCTCCAGCATGTGTGAAGAGACTTTCGTATTCCTTGCTGTTCATCTTTTATTCCTTGCCATCTTGTCTAAGGTCTGTCTGGTGTTCACATTTTGGGAAAATATCTGCGATCCCATCTGTGCCCTTCTGTCTCCTCAAGAATCAGCAGACAAGCTTCAGTCCTGAGGAGCACAGATCTCAGAGAACATTAAAGAGAATGAGAAATGCTCCTCTACTGGTGGGTTATGAACTTTCAGAGTAGGCTGGCATCCAGGAAAATGGGAAGGTCAAGGTTAGGGTTGGTGGAACTGGGCAGAGAAAAAATGGATCACATTTTTTAAAAATGTGTCAGAATCCTTCACTTCTGTTCACTTAGCCTGTATCCAACCAAGAGAAGAGGGATCTATTTTTCATCTCCTCTTCATGGAGTTTCCACCTAGAATTTCTAGCCCATTGTTTAAGGCTTCCACTCTACTCTCATCCTTCAGCAGCTATTGTATATCATTTCATCTCTTCCCATCCCCTACCTTTCTATAATACTCCTAATGTTCAGTGGTTTTAGCTTTGTAGCCACGACTTGTATTTATAAAGATAACTCCCTCTCTTACCTTGTGGACCATTTTCATGCATTGCTAGGACCAAAAAAAACTTCATCACCATAAGGCCAAGTCCAGAAGAAACCTTCTTCTCTTTTATCTTTGCTTTTTTTCCCCTTATGTTTCGTTTTTTAATTGTCCTTGTTTTCATTGTTCACTTGTTGATTTCCTTTCTGTCCTTTAAAACTCCACTGAAATGCAACCTCCTATATGATGCTTTTTCTGATTCCCATCCAATCTCATCCAATCTAAGCAATGACCATCTCTTCCCTCAAACATTATGTAATTATTTTTGCACCTCATTAATTCACTTATACTTACCATGTAGTCAAGCTTCCAGGCAGACCATTTTGTTTGAAGCTGTGTTTGTGGAAGGAGATATGACTGACTCTTAATTGGTGGAGACAATGCTGAGGCAATACCATGCTTGGGTGAGGGGTAGAATTGTTGCTGAGACTTCTTTAAAGAGATATTTGGCTCTAGAGACTCTTAGGGAGATAGATACAAGGAGAGGAGAAAAGAGAAGGGGAAGTCAGCTTCTCAACATGTCCTAGATTTTCACCCTAGAAACTTTCAAGAGAGAAATTTCTCTTGAGTGGGTCCAGGTTCTTTTGGTTTGAGCTGAAATCTCATCCTACTCTTGGCTAAAGAGTTCATTCATAAACGTATGTTTTTTGGTATATCCTGATTTCTATGGTTTCTGTTTGCTATTTGTTTGGATAAATTAATTTATTTGAAAATTGCTATTTGTGATGGTCTTTTCTGTGTCAAGTATTTGGTGAGAATGAATGAAGATGATAAGTGCCTCTTAAAGGGGAAAAGGGAAGAGGATCTTGTTCTGAAACTATCGTACTGTAGGTCAGCAATATTTGAGAGGAAAATGGATATAATTCTAATCCAATATCTCTCTCAAAGAAAAGAGGACCTGGGTTCATGGTCCTCCTGGGGTCTGACTGCATCTTTCCCCACTCCTCCAGCTAATTTGCTGATGTGACAGGCACGGTTCTCGCCTCTCTTTTCCTCCAGAGGTAGGTCAGATTCCAGAGACATTTTTCTATACAGAGAGACATTTCTATATATTTACATGACCAATGTAGATATACATATTTTATATAGAAGACACATCACCTACATATAGTTCCTTAAGCATCCTATTTATGCTTACTTAGGTTAGGTAGATTAATCTAAAGACCTACTACTCTCCATCTAAAGTAGGACCTGATAAGGTTCTTCTAAACTTTAAATTTGACACCAAACTATAAATTTTATGGTGGTAGAGAACAATTTATACCTACATAAACTTATATTTTCTTTCAGAAGATTTTTGCACATAATTAGAACTTATTAAATATTTGTTGAATGCTTTAGTTAATGACTTTGAATTTCAGTGTCAGTATAATTGTTGTGAAAAATAGCTCTGGACTAGAATCCATGAGATTTAGATGCAAATAAATCTTGGCTATGCTACTTATTTATTTCTCCCTTTTCAAGCCTCAGTTTTTGTAAAATGATGGTAGTGATATTTGTTTTAGCAATTTCATAGTTGTGAGGAAGTTAGTTTGTGATACTTAAAATGCTATATTAATATAAATTACAGTCTCCTTACCATCTTTTTCAATAATGTCCAAAATCAAATGGTCTTTGGACAAGTTGCTATCCTATTATTATTTCTTTATGTTCGGTGTTCTATGGAATATCACACAGGTGGATAAGTTAACTTCTTTTTGTAAACAAATAAGTATATTAAGATGTACGCTTATTTTCTGTAGGCTTACTGAAAACAGCCTTAGTATAATCTTAGTAGCACTTAGACAAAAGGAATGATGGATGTGTCATCTTGTTCCCAAGTGATTTTAATCTCCTCAACCTCCTGTATTCTCTATCCACCAAGAACTTTTCATTCCATGCAGTTTGGAGACTCAAAGTATTTGAGATGGTAACATTTATTTTATAAAGTTGTTCATACATGTTTATAAATTAATGTTATGTCCGATTGATTGCAAGCAATAGTTGGATCTCCAATAATAGTTCAATTCCAGTATGGTTTATTGATTGAGTTTTCTAATATATTTTAAAGTCTATATTTGTAGGTTGGGCATCTGTCATTTGTTAGTCCATGACAGATAGTAAGCATCATGCATGCAGTCATAGCATTATGTCATGTCTTGCTAGGTATTTGATAGGGGCTAAATTTTTATAGCCTTTGCTGTTAAGTTGCAATGTTTTCACTATTTCCTTTCCAAATATACTTTATTATCAAATTAAGATAATCATTTTGAAGTTTCTAGTGGTAATGACCTGGTCTTGAATTAAACTATTTCCTTAAACAAATTTGCATGATTGAGACATATATTCACTTCCTTGTCAGTATAGTGTTGTCTGAGTTCATCCTATAGATGATGCTTATGGAGAGTCCTTTAATTCCACTTTTGGATCTTAATTGTTTCATAGACTCCATCTAATGACAAGCTAAATTTCAGTTATATTCAATAAATCTGACAACAGTCACTTGTTATCATCCTTTACTATTGCTCAGTAAAGCAATAACTGCTTATTCCAACGTATTTCTATAGCTTTTTGACAAGTTTGTCTTATACTTGAGAACTATTTATTAAATTATTTTTCCTAATTTTTTAGTTGGGGAAGTATTCTTCTTTCTGTAGTTGTCTAAGGGTACTCTGCCTCGTGTTTTATTAACATTGTACAAATTTATTATTTTCCAGATGTTATAGCCCAATTTATGATTCCTAAAGTATACATTTAAATTGATATAAAATTGATGTAATTGCTTTAGACATCTTTCCATTTAGTTTTTAATTCCAGAATGCCAATAAATCTCTTATTCTTGATACTGCTACGTTAATTTTGTTTTTCCTGGAGAACACCAAGACATGGTGGTGCCAATGGGAATAAAAAGTAGGAGTTTAATGTGAGAACTATTTCAGAGGCCATTTTTTTTGCTATCTGTCCTGGTTGTCATAACATCCCAGGTCCACTGGTCCTTGCTTTCTGTCCTGCTGCTGTGACCTCCAGCCAAACATCCCTCTGAGCCCCAGGATTCTTCTGCTGGGGCTCACACCATCATGATTGGGAAGTGCATCACACGGCATTCTTTATTTAGCAAGTCCTTCCAGATTCACAAAATATTTCATTGTCATCTACTGTGGTTTCTATAACACATTCAAGACCACTGAACCTTGCTACCTGCTCTGCTACAGTTCATGTACACTCTACTTCCATAATTCTTCCTTCAGCCTGGTAAAGTCCGTTATTCTCTTGATGCACACACATGTTCTATGCTGTGGCTTCTTGTTAAATAGTCATCTAGAAGCATGAATGTACAGTCTCCTGAGGAATAGAGTCCTGATCAGATAAGCTTGTGTCAGCCACATAGAACCCTGAAAAAGGTATTTCTGCTCATAGGTTTGATCATAAATTCTAGTCCTGAATGCATCTCTCCCCCTTAGACTATGAACTCTTTAAGGGCAGGGACCATCTTTTGCATCTAGTTTAATTTCCTTATTTTACAAGTGAGGAAACTGAGATCCAGAAACAGGATATGTCCCATGGTCACAGAGTTAATAAAAAGAAGAGTTTTGATTTTTAACAGTTATCATCTGACCCATAGTTCAGTGTTCTTTTTGCTATGCCATTATTTTCTCGGGTTTGCTCATTATAATGATTTTTTTCATTAATTTATAATCAAACCTATCCTGAGCACCATATGTGGTGCCAAAAATAATGTTATTCACTTGTAGATGATAGTATTTCCTTTTTGTATGCTAACTTGTTTATGACAATCTCTTGCTATCAATATCAATGCACTGAAGCTACATCTCAAACATCTGTGTGGGTTTTACCCATCAGAGAATCTTTGACAGCTTACCTGGTGTGAGCAGCCCCCAAACAGGTTTTTTCATCTTGCCACCAAGCTGTTTTCCCCTAAGACAGATGGGTGCAGAGCCATCTGGATCTTGAGATATTTCTAATAAAATTATCCCAATAAAATAGACCAAGAGGTAGAAACTTCATGATAAGATTTTTCACTCATAGCTGTATATAGAACATTTCATTAAGTTATACATATAGGGAATTTTATTTATTTATTTTTAAACATTTATTGAAAACACAATTGTAAAAACATCATTATTTTTATTCTCCAAAAAATTAAAATTTAATTTAAAAAATTACCAACTGTGGAATTGTGAATACATCTAGCCATTCAGGAGAGCAATTTGGAACTATGCTCAAAAAGTTATCAAACTGTGCATATCCTTTGACCCAGCAGAGTTACTCCTGGGCTTATATCCCAAAGAGATCGTAAAGAAGGGAAAGAGACCCACATGTGCAAGAATATTTATGGCAGCCCTCTTTGTGGTGGCCAGAAACTGGAAACTGAGTGGATGCCCATCAATTGGAGAATGACTGAATAAATTGTGGTATATGAATAGTATGGAATATTATTGTTCTGTAAGAAATGACCAACAGAAAGGCCTAGGGAGACTTAAATGAACTGATGTTGAGTGAAATGAGCAGAACCAGGAGATCATTATACACAGCAACAACAATACTGTATGATGATCAATTCTGAAGGATGTGGCCATTTTCAACAATGAGATGAACCAAATCAGTTCCAAAAGAACAGTAATGAACTGAACCAGCTATACCCAGGGAAAGAACTCTGGGAGATGACTATGAACCATTACATAGAATTCCCAATCCCTCTATTTTTTTCTACCTGCATTTTGGATTTCCTTCACAGGCTAATTGTACATTATTTCAAAGTCTGATTCTTTTTGTACAGCAAAATAGCTGTTTGGATATATATATATATATATATATATATATATTATTAAATTAAATACAATATATATATATATTGTATTTAATTTTTACTTTAACATATTTAACATGTATTGGTCAACCTGCCATCTGGGGGTGGGGAGGAGGGGAAAAATTAGAACAAAAGATTTGGCAATTTTCAGTGTTGTAAAATTACCCATGTATATATCTGGTAAATAAAAACTATCATAAAATAAATAAATAAATAAATATTTTTTAAATTGCCAACTGCATTTTACTTTTTAAAATTCTAATTTTTAAAAATGAAAGAAAAATATCTAATTTCTACTTGATTATTAGGTACCAAAAATACATGATTTTTTTATCTTTAATCTGATAATAAATACTAGTTCAATTAACTCTTTAATCAACATACAAAATCATGAGTGAGTCAAGGCATTGTTACAACATTATATTTCTGGGGGCAGAGTCAAGATGGCAGAAAGTAGACAGGTCTTTATCTGAGCTCTTCTTGGTGTCTCTCAGATCAATACCTGATTAAGCCTCTGAACTAAACTCTGAACTCCACAAATATTTAGAGTGTAACAAATTTCTAGCAGATGATATCTTGGAAGAACTTCAGAAAAAGTCTATTTTAGTCGGACAGGGAAGAGGAGCAGCACAGGGACCCAGGGCAGTGTGGTGTCTTCATGCTAGGGAATCTACCAGCCAAAATACAGCAGCATTGGTTACTCTATCCTGGTTCAGAAGCCCGTGGATCAGCAGATTAGCTGTGATACATACAACATAAATACAAAAGGCAATTAGTGAGCCTCTGAGCCCCAGAATAACAGGAACTTGGCCATGCTCACCCAGCACAGGAAGGGAGGCAGCAACACCAGCCTAGGGCAATGTAAAGCCACTGTCCTCTGTAGAGGAAGCTTGGAACAATTTCCTCTTTGCCCTAAGAACAGATTTCAATCTTTAAAAAAAATGAGAAAATAATCAAAAAGAACTCTGACCATAGATAGCTTTTATGGAGACAGAGAAAAAACAAACCTCAAACTCTGAGGACACTAAAGACAGATTATCTACAACTGAAGCCCCAAAGGATGATTTGGGTTGGTCGTCATCTCATAATAATTCAAAATATAATTCAAAAAGGATCTTAAAAGAGAGTTAGAAGAAAAATGAGGAAAGGAAACAAGAACTTTGCAGGAGAGTTTGGAAAAGTAAAACAGAAATTATCGGAAGAAAACTCCTTAAAAATAGATTTAATGAACTACATTATTGGTGGAGTTTTAAACTGATCCAACCATTCTAGAGAGCAATTTGGAACTATGCTCAAAAGGCTATCAAACTGTGCATACCCTTTAATCCAGCAGTGTCATTACTATATCTTAAAGAGGTCATAAAAGAAAGAAAAGGATCCAGAAATGCAAAAATGTTTGTGGCAGCCCTTTGTGTAGTGGCAAAGAACTAGAAACTGAGTGGATGCCCATCAGTTGGAGAATGGCTGAATAAGTTATAGTATATAAATGCTATAGAATATTATTGTAATATAAGAAATGATCAGCAGGATGACTTCAGAGAGGTCTGGAGAGACTTACATGAACTGATGCTGAGTGAAATGAGCAGAACCAAGATTATACAATGATCAACTCTGATGGACTTGGCTCTTTTCAACAATGAGATGACTCAGGCCATTTCCATTGATCTTGTGATAAAAAGAGCCACCTATATATTGTAACACATGTAAAATGTATGGGATTACCTGTCATTGGGGGGAGGGAGTGGAGGGAGGGAGGGGATAATTTGGAAAAATGAATAAAAAAAATAAAAAAAAAGAAGAAAAAAAGAAAAAAAAAAAGAGCCACCTACACTCAGAGAAAGGACTATGGGAACTGTGTTTGGATTACAATGTAGAATTTTCACTCTTTTTATTGTTATTTGCTTGCATTTTATTTTTTTCTCATTTTCTTTTTCTTTTTGATCTGATTTTTCTTGTGCAGCATGATAATTGTATAACTATGTATGCATATATTGGATTTTATATATATTTTACCATGTTTAACATATATTGAATAACTTGTCATCTAAGGGAGAGGGCAGGGGAAAGGGGAGGGAAAATTGGAACACAAGGTATTTCAAGAGTCAATGTTGAAAAATTATCCATGCATATATTTTGAAAATAAAAAGCTTTAATTAATTAAAATAAAAGAAGTTCTACTTGCAAAAAGGTACAGGACTTCCTAGTGTTCACTCACATTAGTTAATGATCTTCCAGGATTTAGGGAGTTTCACAGAGTAATTTCAAACTCATCATAAAACAGAAAAAGTGATAAATAGTACCTACTCTCCAGAGTTGTGAAGATCAAATAAGATAGTTATAAAATGCCTGACATATAGTAGGTATTTAATAATTATTCACTGCTTTTCTTCAAAAAAATAGTTTTAGTGAAATGGAAAAATCATAAAATTCCTTACAAAATAGATTTGAAAAAGAAAGCAACTCATTGAAAAACAAAATTTGAAATGAAAAAAAAAACCCAATGAACAAAACAACTCATTTAAAAACTCAATTTACCAAATGTGAAAAGGAAATTAAAAAAAACTAATTGAAGAAAATAATTCCCAGACTTGAACAAATGGAAGTGAATGACTCAATGAGACCTCAAGAATCAAACAAAACCAAAAAAATGAAAAAATAAAAGAAAATATAAAATACTCATTGGAAAAACAATTGAACATTGTATTTCTTTGCTTTTTTACATACCTTCCTTTTAAAAAGGTTCTTTCTCATGATTAGCTTGTAATGATACTTTTCAGAAAACAATCCATAAAAGGAGGTTGGAGGGAGTCTAGAAGAAGAAAGAGCAATGAAAATCTTTGAGAAATCAAGTCATTCTCTGGTGATATTTGTAGAAAAAGATTCATCAAAACCTTGAAACTATCTGACTTCAGCTCCAATGCATTTGACTTTACATTTGTTGACAGGGCCTATTTCCCTGCCATTGTCTAAGCTCAGCAGTTTTCCCATTTCAGGCATAATTTTTCAGGTCTCCTATTCAAATCACTGAACAATGCCAGCTACCATTGAGCTTTTAAATGAATAAAATTAATGTTTTTTCTCTTGCTCCTCCTTTGGAATCAATGTCATCAAAGATGTCATCAATGTGAGTAGACTTTATACTGAGGAAAATTTATATATATATATCATTCTCTACACACATTTCCCCACCCTCATGGAAATCAAAACAGTTTTATTTTATTTTCTTGAAACACATACATTATTACCATGCAGTTCAAATGATGCTCATAGCAGTGAATATTAAGTATTTATGTTTCTCTCTTTACATTTCATTTAAACTACTAAAGTAATTTATATGTAGTAGATATGTCATTAAGATATCAATAGTAACAAACTAATTTTCAAAATTCCAAGGATGTTATTTCACTGGTCAAAAAATGACTAAGCATCAATTATTAATAATTCCTGGACAGATTCAAAATGTTCAGCTGAACTGTGCTTTTCATTGTCAAAATGTCATTCCACAGTGGGTATTTATTTCTAGAGTCCATGGTTAGTAGCACTTATGTTGTTATTCAGTTGTTTAGTCACGTCTCACTCTCTGTGACCCCATTTGGAGTTTTGGCAAAGATTCTGGAGTGATTTGCCATTTTCCTCTTCAATTCATTTTACAAATGAGGAAACTGAGGCAAACAACACAGCTAGGAAGTGTCTGAGGTATTTGAACTTATAAAAATGAGTCTTCCTGACTCAAGCCATTGCTCTATCCACTGTGCTGCCTTGCTGCCCAACAGGATTATAGGCAACTATTAATGACATTTTCACCTGAAATGGAAACATAATCTTTTGACATACAATGGTGGTGAGCCATGTCTGCTTGATTCAGACCACTGTAGTGATTCAGACTTGAGAACAATTTTTTCAAAATTGTCAACTTTTTCATTGTGATCTGTGAAACATGTAAATCAGTTGTGCTCCATTCCAAAGCAACATTCTTTCTCCTTACTTAGACAAATAACTTGCCTTATTCAATAATACAACAATATGTTTCTCTTCATGAAAACTTGATCACAAGGAACAGATTAACATGAAGTTTTGACAATTGGTGGTTTTTAAAAGCTCAATTAGAACCCCATGCCAATTTTGGTCTTCCTTATCAATATATCCCAGATCATTTTGACTTTTGCTTTCTGAGAGCTTTAGATGCAATAATAAAAGCAAAATGTTGTATTCCTTTGATGGGCTGTATTCTACCTCTACTTTTTATACCAACTGAACTAAAAACTTCTTTGCTGATTCTCTTATTTACTTTTAGGAAATGAACTTAATTTAGGTTGAAAAGTACTGCTAGGTAATTGAAATTGTTATTTTCTTTTTGAATGTCACTTCTTTGGTCATCAAATGGAATGTTTGATGGCTTGGAATAGGAACTATACTGACTTTGTGAGAAATGAATAAACCTTTCTTATATTTAATAACTAATTATCGTATTAAGACCAAGGTTTTCCCCTTTTTCCACTTCCTTATTCAGAAATCAACCAGTGTGGGAAATTTCTCTTAGAGATTTACCCAGATCAAGATCTAATGAAAGAGTAAAAGAAATTCCAAGTTTTGACTAATAGGTAAATTCTTGCTCTTGCTATTTGCTCAGACAGGTTGGGAAAATGTTGATTCTTCCTATTATCAAGATAATTGATGTGGAAATTGATATCTCTTTGACCAAGATTTGAGTGACCTAAATCACATACTCCAAAATAGTTCACTTCACATTGTATTAATCATTCAGAGTTGAGTAGGCATCCCTAGGGAACACTTTCTCATTGAATTGTGACACCCACCTCCATTACTGATCTTTGCTTTAAGAGAAAGAGTCAAATGACTACCCTTTTATTAATAACCTGGTGGCCTTATTAATAAAAATGACTAAATTACCCAGAAAGTATGTCTTTTGAACTTTTTAAAACATTACAACCTGACCCAAGAGACAAAGCCTTTCTTTGTGTTCATTAATCATTTAATTGCATACACTTGTACTGGCAGCAACATTATCTCCAAGTAAATTCTTTGCCAAGGAATTAAGGAATTGGAGGTATTTTTACAGCCATCAGCACATTTATTATAATTCAGCTTGTCTGCTCCTTTTCCTATCTTAACACAACTAATTCAATTAATCAATAAACATTTATCAATCACTTATAGAGTTCCTAGTACTTTGCTAAGTGCTAAGGATATAAAAAAAGATAAAAGACAGTCCTTCCCCTCAAGGAGTTTACAGTATATATATATTTTTGACTAGGTCAAAAAGCCATTCTTTGCCTCATTTCTTTCTTACCTATCCTTACCTAACCTTACCTATTCCAGAGGCTATGCGGTAGTAATCTAGCATAGTCCTCTCCTCAAATCCAATCCACTTTCCTATCATGGCATAACCTCCTTGATGAGATCAAAGGAAAATCAACAATCTTTGTGGGTAGGAGTTGACTCCAACCAAGGACTAAGGCAATAGAGGTTCCTTTCCTCCCTCTCTTCCTCCTTCTTTCCCTCATTCCCTCCCTCCTTCCTCCCTTCCTCATCTGTTCCCAGGGATTTAATTATGCAAATGACTCCTAGATCTAAGTATCTATCCTTAATCTCTTTGCCCCATATCACCAATACCTGTTAGAAATTTTGAATTGGATATCACGTGGACAACTCAAGGTCATATTTCCTTTCTTCTGAATGATCCTATTTCTGTTGAAGACATCAACAACTTTCAAGGTGTTCAGGTTCAGTTTCATTGTCATTCTCCAGTTGTCCCTTTCATTCACCCCACATTGGTCAAATATTATTGTTATTACCTCTACATTTCTTGCATCAATTCCTTTCTATCCACTTACACAGTCACAACTCCTCTATAAGTTCTCATCACCTATTGCCTGAACTATTCCAATAGCCTCCTAATTGACTCTCCTCTCTCAAATTTCTTTCTTTTCCAATCTATCCTCCACATAATTGCCAAAGTAGTTTTCCTAATGTTCAAGCCTGATTTTGCAACTCCCCTAGTCAATAAAGTCAGGGTCTTCCTATTCCTTCGAGATCAAATATAAATCCCAGTGCTGACATTTAACCTGTCTGTAGTCTAACTTTCCAGTCTTATTACATGTTATTCTCCTCTATTATGATGAAGCTGCGAGAGATGACTCCAGACTCAGTGCTTTCCTCACTGCCCTACCTAGCTGCCCCTGTTCTTTATGTTGAACATTGCATTTTCCATCTCTGTATCTTTGCAGCCTGAAATTCATTCCTTTCTCACACCCATCTCTAAAATACTCAATTATTTTCAAGGCTTAGCTCATGACCCTACATGAAGCTTTTCCTGATGTTCTTACTTATTAGTACTTTTCAAATTACTTTTTATATTTTTCAATATGCATACATCTCTCTCTGATAGAATATGTCTTTAAAAGCAGGACAGTTTCACATTTCTATTTACAACTTCATTGCTTAGCATACATATCAAGTACTTAATAACTGCTTATTAATTGATTCAGAAAAATAATGAAGGACTTTTACAAAGAGATACAGAATGAAATAAGAAAACAGAAAATGATATACAAAATGACAATAAATGAACAATTAAATGAAACTGAACAATTTATAATGTCCAATACACCAAGGAAAAAAATGAGAAAAGACATCTCTCTTTATTGAAGATGTGGGAGATTGTGGATGCAGAATGTTGTATGTGTTATTGAGTTCAATTGATATGTTTGGTTAGTTATATTCTTTTTTAACCTTTGTTACAAGGGAAGGTTTGATAGATGTTAGGTAAGGGAGGAACATTTTTAATGTAATATAAAAAATGAAGAATGTCAATTTAAAAAAAAAGAACATTGAGATGGAATTAGGAGAGCTCACACTTTAGTACATGCTTTGCTATTCTCTAGATGTATGTCCTATGAAACACAATGTCTTGATCTGCAAAATTGGAACAAAAATTATTGCCCTTTCTACCTCACACAATGACTATGATGCAAAATGCTATAAAAAAGCAAAAAGTACTTCAAAAATTATAAAATCATTGCACCAATGTAAAGTTTAATAAAAATTTATTTGATTTACAAACATTTTATTTATAGGTTAATTTTGAAATGATGCTCCTATTGCAAAATAAAAAATCAAGACCCATCTATGTTTATTGATAAGGGGCAAGTCCTATTAGAAACATCAGCATTCCTGATTCTCTAAACAACTGTTATTAATTGGAAAGAGAAAGTAAGGTGGAACTGGGAAGGCCAAAATCATAAAACTTGGTCTTTACCCCATTATAATTACACTGCAAGTTAATTGTTTCAGTACACATCACTACAGGTACCTAAAAAAAAAGTGTATTGCAATAAAAAGGTTACTATCTCGACTGTAAAATTTACTTAGAAAAGTCATTTGACCTTCAAACAGTTGGCCATTTCATGATATTTTCCCTCCATAGTGTTATCTGATCCTCTTTGTGATCATTCTACTCTATAAACATTGTGTGCATTCATACATAAATTATATGTTGCTGTCCAAATTAAAATGTGAACTCCTTAAGGACAGAAAGTATATTTTTGCCTTTGTTTGTGTCTCTAGCACTTAGTAGAACTTCAGGTTACAGAAAGCATGTGATAAATGCTTGTTAACAGACTTACATTGAATCATGATCCCAATTGTTGTTTTATGACTCTAACATAGATTTCTGGATATTTTCTATCAATGATGCAGCAATAACTGGGCTATATAATTTAATTACTTACAAGTGCAGAGAGTATCTTCTGGACATTTTCTTTTTATTAACCTAAGGAACTAGAATATGACAAATGATAGTGATGATAATAGTGATGATGATGGTAATGATGAAATTCCCAAATATATGTCTTGTGTCAGAGGCTTTTACTTGACCTTAGGCAAGTCAGGTTTATATAATTAATAAATATCTGAGGCTAATTTTGAATTTAGATCTTTCTGACTCCAGGCTTAGTGCTTTATCCAATGTGTCACCTACCTGTCTCAAAATATAGTAAACATTTAATAAATGCTTTATAATTGATTGAATAAATGACATCACTTAATAAATATGTAAACCATTAAATATCCAATTCACAAGACTCAAAAAAAAGTTTAGTCCTTCTAAGTTTAAATTTATCATCCACTTGAATAAGATAGAGTTCATATTAGGGCACATAAAAACGTAATAGTTTTTGTTAAGTAATCCTTCTTAAAGGTCCATCTTCTCAGACACTTAGAGCTATGCTGAACAGTTGTTGTCTCTGGGCAGTTATTCAACACAAGGATTCTAGCAATATTTTTCACAGCCCTATTTGGATGCTTGTAGTCAATCCATAATGGTACTTCCCTTCACTACTTTTCATGGGAGAAAAATGTCAATCTCTTCCTCAATTGTTTCTCAGTGTTCCACAATTTGCCTTTGCTTTTCTTCACATCTTGAGCTCTTAGCACAGTGTCTGATCCATAGTTTCTTATTGTTGTCTAGTCATTTGCAGTCATATTTTTTTTTGTGACCTCATTTGGGGTTTTCTTAGCAAAACTACTGGAATGGTTTGCCATTTCCTTTTCCAGCTAATTTCACAGAAGAAGAAACTGAGGCAAACAGGGTTAAGTAATTTCCCCAGAATCATACAACTTTTAAGTATCTGAAGCTGGATTTGAACTCAGAACTTCCTCACTTCAGGCCTGTTACTCTATCCATTGCACCACTGACCTGTCCTTTGGTATATAGTAAGCATTTAATAAATCCTTATTAACTGATTAACAACTTTTTCTGAGGCATGAATAAAGCTATGCAAATTATCTAGGACTGTTTTAGCATTGCCATATACTAGAGAGAGGAAATATGTGCTCATATGTGTATAGGTGTATGTGTCCGAGGTATTTTCTCAGAATCTAATTCTGTCCTTATAATGAAATGCCACATACTAGGGAGAGAAAATATTTGTGCATATGTATGTATACACACACACACATCCTTTTATAGTTCCAAAGTTTTTATCATAATTATCTAAAACATCTAATACAAGTTATTTTTTTCATAAATTATCTAAAAACAAGCCTTTGAGGCATACAGTGGAAATATACTTTTACAGATGAGAAAACTGAGGATCCAAGAGAGTAAGTAATTTGCTAAAGGTCACACAGTTAGTAAGTGTTAGAGATAAGATTTCAACACAGATTTTTTAAACTATAATAAGTTCAGTGTTCATTGCATCACAATATTCTGGCTTAAATGTTCTATTCTACCCTCACTTATTTCATATAATCATAAAATTCCATAATTAGAAGTTTTCTAAGTCTTCTAGTTCAATTCCCTGCTCAATATAAGGATATTGTCTAGACTGTCTCTGACAATTGGTCATTCAGCTTTAAATTCTCCAGCGGTGATGGAGAATTCACTATTTCATAGGGCAGCTTTGATTTTGGCTTGTTAAGAAGATTGTTTTATATTGAACAAAAAGCTTTCCCTGAAACTTCCATAGTTCTTTCCTCCAGAGTAAAATACAGGAGTAATCCTTAATTTCACATGAATGTCTTTGACCTTTCCTTGGGATGTAGACATGTTAAGTAACAATTCCTCGATCGTACAAAAACTACCCATGTATTACAAACCATTTAGACTTGGAAATCTATTGGTTGAATGTAGAGGGCCACAGATAGTGGGGGAACTCTGGGTAAGGTATAAGACCCTTCAGCCCAGAAGGAACTTGCTGACAATGTCTGGTTTGGGCTCCCCATATCCCCTAAGGGCTCTTACCTTTCTTGAGAAGTCAAGGAGAGTGTGACCATCTGTGTTCTACTTGAAGCAAGGGATGCTTACAGTAAAGAGAGGCATTTACATATCAATAGCAGGATGCTTATAGTTAGCACTCACACAGTGTGATGTGGTGATGTAATGGTTCTAAATTGGCACATGCTCAGTGTGCTGCAATGATGTAATCATACTGAGGCATTTAAGGGCTGAGAGGACTGGAAATGAAAATTCTCCATCTTTGACTATCCTGGTGGTGCTCCTGCCTTCTTCACTCCTCCACTAAGACCAAGGCTGGTCTTGAGATCCTCCAAAGAACTAGTCCGGGAGGTACATTTTGCCTCCCCAATCCCATGGGGGCTCTAGAAAGCACACTACAGCTGGAGATGGAACTAATGTCCAACTGAGATACATCATTGAGTTTAAAATCATCCATCAGCAGCTGCAGCAGTCTTAACTATCCATCAAAACCATTTGGAGTCAAGTTCTTGGTATTCAGAGTGACAGCCATTTTTCACAGCCTCAAGACAAGCATCTGAAATTAAAATGTACAAAGATCAGAAAACCAGAAGGTGACATTTTCAATGGACTTCACAGGTCAATAGTTTTTGAGAGAGCAGAGTTTTTGTCTCTATGTGTGTTTTTATGTTTGTGTATATGTGTTCTTATATAGAAGAGGATGGGGGTGAAGTAATTCAGCAAATAACTGAAACTCCAAACCAATTTTCATCTTGATCACTTGCCAAAATTTTACTACAAATGTCAAACACATAAATACTCTGTTCATCTTTTCTTCAATAAAAACCCAAGTACTCTCTTCGTACTCATGAATATAGTATGATGTCTAGCACAGTCAATATCTGGCACATAGTAGGCACTTAAGAAACATGCATTGTTTGATTTATTGATATACTCAGGAATGTCAGAACACGTAATAATATTTTTTCTTTTCTTTTTTTTGGGGGGGCTAGACATAGATATCTTAGAAATTATAGTTTCCTTAGGTAGTAATGAAAAGGAGGATTAGGATCTGGCAGTTAATTAATTTATTAAGGGTAGCTAGCTTAGAGAAGCTAAAAACACAGGATTAATTATAAATGTAGCTGAATGGAAAAGAAATTCAGGTTCTCAAAGGAAGCTATGGGTATTGTATGATTTATAAAATGTCATACAAGTAGTAAACATTAAAGGAATGTTTTGAATCTATGTTCTATTGAGGTCATTCACAGAATCATAGAGTGTCTGAATCAGAGAAGGAAACTCAGAAGTCGTTTTGATATTTTTTCACTCCTTTAACCTTTCAAAAATTATTTTTTTCTGGTTATACATGTATTTTTAATACACATTTCTTTATGAATCATGTTGGGAGATAAAAATCAGAACAAAAAAAAACCATGAGAAAAAAAAAACAGAAAAAAAATGAACATAGCATGTGTTGATTTACATTCAGTCTCCATAGTTCTCTCTCTGGATGCAGATGGCATTTTCCATCCAAAGTTCATTCCTTTAACCTTAAGAGTGGTTTGAAACCCCCTGACATAAGAGCATGGTATAATGGAAAGCATCTCACACTTCTATAATATTTTTGAGAAGTCTTTCTATATGAAATACAGTATAACTAAATATATGCTATAATATCACATGTGCTATTATAATGCTATGTGATATATGTGTATATATCACATATGTTTATATATGTTTATACATTGCATCAATATATAATAAAAATCAATTTATTAATCCAAGGATTTCTTCTATGATATCCATTATGAAGTACATCATCGTCTCTTCTCCACAGTTCTATATATTTAGCCATCTTTTCTCTCTTCCTTCTAGTCTCAGAGACTTGCCAAGACTTGCTACTCTATACTAGGCTCTGATCCCATCCACTTTCATTTCCTATGACCTTTTGCTTGGTCACATTCAATATTTTCTTCTCTAAAGGATCCTTCTCTCTTCTTACAAACACATTCATGTCTCCTTTCCTAATACAAAACAAAACAAAATCCACCTTCCATGACCCTGCCAACCCCTCATGCTCTAATTTTATTCTTCTCCTCTTCACAAACTCCCAGAAAGAGTCATTTACTGACCTGTCCAGCAGGTCTTCAACGTGGGTCAAAAAAAGAAGGACATAGACCGAAATTAAGGCAAAAGCCTGCGGGGGCTAAGACAGCCCGGGAACAGGATCTAGAGAGAGAGAGAGGGGAGACTACTCAAAGTAATGGTCAAGCATGTCTCGTTTATTAGCTTACAGTTACAGAATTTATAGGCAGAAAACCGCAATGCCATGTATGCATAAGGATTGGGTAGCATGATAGATGAGTCAAATATTTTTGTAACATTTACCAGGTGCAGATTATGAGACGGTTAGGGGCCCAAGGACGGGGTGGAATAACGTAGTTTTGTCTATTCCATATCAGTTCTGGGAACTGTGGTCTTGACATTCCTCAGAAATCATCAGCCTCAGGGCCGTGGTGACCTGGGTTTGTTCAAGAGGGGGGAAGAGCAAGGGGAAAGGTTGGGGAAGGTTCCTGACATGTCCCCCATTTTTCTTTAATAATGAGGCACTCAGGCCTCGTGACCCATTTCCAGCAATACCGGGAGTGTAATGGCTGGTGCAGGTGTCTTAACACTCACGCAGTACAGCCTGGAGGTAGCTGGCCATTGGACGCTGTCTTAGGTCATTGGGATTGTCCATACCATCCGTGGGATTGCCACGCCAACCCCTGTCTCAGATGGATAGATCGATCACTCAAGGTTGCCCGTCATGGCATCACAATGGTCTTATAGCCGTGGCTCATTTTTAAACCTTTTCCAAAGATACCCGGGTTACATATTGCAGAGGTCAAAGTTTTTCATAAAAATGGCAAGGAACAGATTGTCAGGATCCATGAGGGGTACAGGGAAAGAGGGGTAAGGGGAGGGTGATTTCTTAAAAGCATCAGGCTTAACCAAAAACAAAGAATCATCTCAAAGCAATACATGAAGTACTCTTAGAATATTAAAAAGTAGTTTCGAGTGCCAATGCACCCACAGTATCAATTCATGAATTACAATTCTTAGGAATACAATTGATAGCATAACACAAGGTCCTAATATCAGAGAGATACAATATGTCTCTGGAGAAGAGATATGAAATGGTGTTACAAAGCAAACTGTGCATGTATAAGGGAGTTATAGTAGGGTGAACAATTATAGTTATAGTAGGGTGAACAATTGTCAGGTTTTTTGAAAACAGGGGCAAAGTTTTCGAATTCTTTCTGCTGCCCGCCGAAGTCTGGATTTCTTCAAGAGGTGGTCATTAAAATGCAGGGGTTCGATGTTTTCAGCTTTGCCTTCTTCTTGGTCTTGTATACGATGGTAGTATATGTGATTCTTCCTGCTAATTGCTGTATCTACTTGGGTTTTTACAAAAGATGTTAGTTTATTAAAGGCCCAGGGGCCAAAAGAGATGAGTAAAAGGAGACCTATAATAGGCCCGAGAAGGCTAGGGAGAAGGGTGGAAAGCCAAGGAGAGGTAGAAAACCAATTTTGGTACCAGGATTCTTGTTGTTCCCTCTCTTTCTTTCTTTTTTCTAGGCTATCTCTAACCTTCTGTAAGCTATTTTCTACAAGGCCTAATTTATCGGAGTAAAAGCAGCAATTTACAAAGGTCCGGGTATAGAGTGGGCCACCAATCAGAGGTGGAGATTTTTGAGGTACTCCATACCACGTCTCCCCAGGAATTTTGCACTACCCAAGTATAGTTGAGTAGTTGGTAGGGAGAGGGTAGTGCTGAGGGGGTCACTAGAAGGAGGATTAAAAAAATGAGTTGCATAGCGGTAAACTAATATACTAAGCAGGGCAGGGAATTGATGTGTTTGGACAACAGCAGCAGAAGCTAATAAGGAGAATAAGCGCTATTATGATGACAACAGCTGCAATAAGAAGGAGAGAAAAATACATTACCCCTGCGTTGGGCCTCTGGAGCTGCCGAGTGTTGGGATGGTGGTCCGGGGTCAGGGAATAAAGCTTCTCAGGCTCCTTGGCCTATCTGTACCTGTAAGAAAGCAGAAGGGGCTTTTCTCAGGGTTTTCCCCTGGGTGGTTGAAAGGGTTTGACCAGGCGCTCAGGGAGCCATCTGGCATTCTGGGCCTGGGAGTCATAAACACATGCGTGTCCTTTTCCCCAAATTAGAACAGGGTCAGGACCATACCACTTGTTGGTGAGTGGATCTCTCCATTTGACCTGAGCATAAGTATCAGATGTAGAGGGGTGCCAGAGACGGTCTGCTGCTGACTTCCCATTATCATCCAACGTTAGGAAGTTGAGCACAAAAAGTGCATGATTAAGAACGGTCTTCTGGTTGCCAGCTCGTGAGTACAGTAATTCAGGGCCTGATTGTAGTTTATTAATCATTCTCTTTAGAGTCTGATGTGCTCTTTCCACTATACCCTGTCCTTGGGGGTTATAAGGGATGCCAGTGATATGTTTAATACCCATGTGTGCACAGAACTGTTTGAATGAGGAGCTGGTGTATCCAGGGCCGTTATCTGTTTTAAAAATTTTAGGCTTTGGTGCCATAGCCAGGGTGGCCACAACATGGCTGATAACATGCTTAGTGGCTTCTCCAGTTTGAAGGGAGGCGCAAAGGAACCCACTGAAAGTGTCAATGGACACATGGATGTATTTTAATTTACCAAGCGATGGAAGATGGGTGACATCCATTTGCCAAAGCTCTCCAGGTATCAGTCCCCGTGGATTGACTCCTAAATGTGGTTCAGGTAAGTGTACTAAACAGCCAGGGCATTGTTTAACTATCTGTCTTGCTTGATCTTTTGTGATCTTATATAGGAGTCGTAGGGTGTGAGCATTTAAGTGGTGCATCTTGTGTGCCTCAGTGGCTAGGTCAACAGGAGAGGCTAATTCACTTGTAGCTAAGAGAGCTTGTTTGGTGGCTAGATCTACTTTCGTATTTCCTTCTGTCAGGGGACCAGGAAGGTCAGTGTGTGCACGGATGTGGCAAATAAAGAAGGGGTGACTTCTTTCCTGAATCAGATTTTGTAATTGAGCAAACATAGGGGAAGCATTAGTAGAGGGCTTGATATAAGGAACAGTTTCAAGCAGTGGAACAGAATTGGCAATGTATGCACTATCAGTATAAATGTTCATGGGACCGGGGATATTCCTGAATACCCAGAGGATAGCGGCTAGTTCTACAAGTTGAGCAGATGCATAAGGCGTGTGAAAGGAAGTGAGTTTTGAGTCTATTGTGACTGCAGCTGTCCCTGATGAAGAGCCGTCAGTAAATATTAGATGAGCCTTTTTTATAGGGCTAGTCTTGGTTATACGTGGAAAGGTAACTGAATTTTCTGTAAGGAACTTAATAAGTTTATCTGGAGGGTATTGGTTGTTCAATGTCCCTTGATAAGAAATAGTGGCAATAGCCCAAGCGTCACTCCTTTGTTGGAGTTGCGTCAGTTCTGTGCTGGTGTATGGGCAGACAATATGGTCGGGATCTTTCCCAAAAATTTTTATGGAGAGGGTCCTTCCTTCTTGTAGAATCTCTGATACAAGTATGGGATAAGTGGCAAGTATTTTATTAGGAGTTGCTGAGCTATGGATCCAGAACAGGGGCATTCCTTGCCATAGCAAACCGGTGGGAGAAAAGGTTGTGGAAAAAATGAGAAGCCAGAGTTTTTTTGCAGGGTCATAGTATCCAATCTTTTGAGTGGATATTGCCTGATTGACTTTCTGTAAGGCAGTCTCACCTTCCTTTGTTATGGAGCGTGGTGAGGAAGGGTCCGAGTCTCCTTTTAGAATGTCAAAGAGGGGTTTAAGATCCCCTGTAGTTAATTTCAGATAGGGACGTAGCCAATTAATATCCCCTAGAAGTTTTTGGAAATCATTTAATGTCTTAAGATGGGCGGTACGTATCTGGGCTTTCTGGGTTATTACCTGAGAAAAATGTAGCTCAAACCCAAGGAAAAGTTGGGGGAGGGTAGTTTGGACTTTTTCTGGTGAAACTTGCAGGCCTCTCTTTTGGAGGGCTGAAACTAGACTATCAGATACCTTTACTAATTCTAATTCTGAAGGGCCTGCTATTAAGATGTCATCCATGTAATGGATTATATAGAGATGTGGGTATTTTAATCTAAAGGGGTCTACCGTTTGAGCAACATATTTTTGGCAAAGGGTAGGGCTATTGGCCATGCCCTGTGGCAGGACCCTCCATTGGAACCTAAGAGATGGGCCTATACAGTTAATGACAGGGACAGTGAAGGCAAATCTTTTACAATCTTCAGGGTTTAATGGTATGGAGAAGAAGCAGTCTTTAAGGTCTATGACAATCCTATGAAACCCAGCGGGGATTGCTACGGGGGCAGGCAAGCCTGGCTGAAGGGCCCCCATGGGTACCATGGTTTTATTGACTGCTCTAAGATCATGGAGTAACCTCCATGACCCAGACTTCTTCTTGATTATAAATATTGGTGTGTTCCAAGGTGAATTAGAGGGCTCTATATGACCCACGTCTAATTGTAGTTGAACTAATTTAGTTGCAGCCTCTAGTTTTTCTTTTGGGAGGGGCCACTGATCTATCCAGACGGGGGTATCTGATTTCCAGGTGATCTTATCCGCCTGTAGGCTGGGGGGATCAGTGGCCCTTATGAAAAAAGGTTTTGGTTTTGGAAGCCAAGGCCTGTTCTGTCTGATTGGGGTTGCAGCTGTATAGGTTCCCGAATTCCATGATTATTCTTTCCTAGTCCTTGCTTGGGAAGGAATCCTTGTCTCAACATTTGCTCTGTGACAATAGAATTGGGGCTACACATGATAATGCCCATTTGAGATAAAATATCTCTACCCCAAAGGTTGATGGGGAGGTTAGGAACTATAAAGGGGCGTACTATGCCTTTGTTTCCTTCTGCATCCTCCCATATCAGCATTTGTGTAGATTCCATAGTCTCCTGAGTCTGTTAGTCCCGTAAAGGATTTGCCTTGTAGTTTTAGTTTTAAGGTGGGCCTCTCTTGTGATAAGGACTGTACCCAATATATGTCAGATGACCCAGGGTTAGATATTCCTCTCTTATTTTTGAAAGCTGGGAAGCTAGTGTCTAAAGGGAGTGGCAGTGCTTGAGCCAAACGTTGTTTCGGGGGAATTGTAATAGTGCGGTGGGGGGAAGAAGCGATGACCTTAATTTCTCCCTCATAGTCATTGTCAACCAAGGTGGGGTGAATAATTATCCCTTGAAGGGTACATGAGGCACGGCCTATAATGAGGAAAAAAGACCCAGGTGGCGGAGGTCCAAAAGAGCCAGTAGGCAAGGCTTTTGGGCCGTCCTCAGGTTTTAATACTGTGGTGGTGGAGGTACACAAGTCCACCCCTGCGCTCCCTGGGGTTGCCCTGTGGAGCTGGGGAGGAATTGGGGCCCCGTGGCTGTGTGAACAGGTCCTTGAGGGGCCCGGGGGGGGCCCCGTCTGCCGTTTCCCGGAAGGGGAGGCAGAGGAGGCAGAGGTCTTCCTTCAATATCATGTGTGGATTTGCAAGTGTTGCCCCAGTGATAGCCTTTTTTACATCTAGGGCACACAGAGGCTGGCAGCGCTCGTCTATTTTGAGCCGTATTGCCAGGAAATCCCTGAAAGTTAGAGGGGCATTGTCGGGCAAAATGTCCTTCCAAGCCACATTTAAAGCAAGTTTTCTGGTGCCCAACAGTCTGTCCTGTATTAACTGCTGCCCCTATAGTGAGTACTGCCTCTGACATGTTTTTCATGGGATCTTGCAGGGCCAATACTGCTTGAGACATTTTTTCTAGTTTGCTCATAGTAGTGTCCTGAACATCTCTGCAGAGTTTGATCATCTCATTAAGGGATTTATCCTGCCACTGGCCATTAAGGACAGCGCGGCATGAACTATTGGCATTTTCATAAGCTAATCTTTTTATAATAGGGTCATCAGCCGCAGCATTCCCTAAAGTACGTTCGGCAGTCTCTAGAAGTCTGCTTATGAATTCAGAATATTCCTCATCCTTTTTCTGGCTGATTCTGTTTAAGGGCATAAAAGGAGAGCCAGTAACAGGGAGGGCCCGCCATGCCTTATGGGCAGCGTGATCAATTTGTTCTAAGAGTCCTGTAGGAAATTTTTTCTGTTTTTTCTCTAGGGCGTATGGTCCTCTGCCTGTTAATTTCTCATAAGTCCAATCTTTATTTTTGGTTTTAAGGTTTCTTTTCTCTATAATCCTACACTGGTGGTCAAATTCAGATTGCCAGTTTATGAACTGTCCTTTAGTCAATACCGATTGAGCCGAAAATTCCTTTGTCATTTCAAGATATTGTTTCTGTAAATCTAAGGTTTTCCGCAAGGCAGACATGCGTTTGGTAATATCCTCCTGGACTAGACTAAGATCTGGAGTAACAAAGGGGTGAGAAAGGGAATTCTTAAGGATAGGAGGGGCCGAAGGATGTTGTGAGACATGCACCCCACAGGGATCGTAAGCAGCGACTTCCTCTTCTAATTCTGCTGCTTCTTCTGTGAGACTCTCACTGTCTTTTCTATTTCTTGGCTGGTTTTGTTTATAGGGAAAAACAGGAAAGGCCAGGAGGGAACCTTCCAAAGGGGGCAGGGGGGATGATGAGATGGGCGGATATATGGATTTAGGTTGGTAGGGGGGCATTTCAATAATCACAGAGGGAGCCTTTTTAGGGACAGATTCTGGTGGAATAGAGCTATGTGACACGGCATGAGACAAAGGACGCAGGCAAGACTCTGCTTCTATAAGTAATTGTCTAATTTTGCCACTATTGTTTGAATCTTCTACAATGTCATTAATTAATTTCCAGAGGGTTAAAACCTTCTGGGGGACGCTTTCTCCTCCCTGGATTTCTTTTTTAATGAGTTCGTTTAGGTCTTGTCCTACCTTTTGCCATTTTCCTGGATGAATGTCAGGACCGTTTATTATAAACCAGGGGCAAACTTTATCAATATAGATAAAAAAATTTATAAGTTCCTTCTTTTTAACTTTAATACCTCTCTCTTTAAAATTTTCTTTAAGCTCTCTAACAAAATTTTCTTCCTTACTCAACTTAGATCCCATGATATCGACAGACGCGAACACTTACCTCTTTTTACTTTCGTTTCACGGAGCTCCGTAACGCCAGCAGCCTGGGGGAGCGAAATCGTCTCTGGGGGTCCGGACGGGCGGGGGGAGCGTTCTGTCGGGTCAAAGTCCCTATTTTTGAGCCCCACGTTGGGCGCCAGTTTGACCTGTCCAGCAGGTCTTCAACGTGGGTCAAAAAAAGAAGGACATAGACCGAAATTAAGGCAAAAGCCTGCGGGGGCTAAGACAGCCCGGGAACAGGATCTAGAGAGAGAGAGAGGGGAGACTACTCAAAGTAATGGTCAAGCATGTCTCGTTTATTGGCTTACAGTTACAGAATTTATAGGCAGAAAACCGCAATGCCATGTATGCATAAGGATTGGGTAGCATGATAGATGAGTCAAATATTTTTGTAACATTTACCAGGTGCAGATTATGAGACGGTTAGGGGCCCAAGGACGGGGTGGAATAACGTAGTTTTGTCTATTCCATATCAGTTCTGGGAACTGTGGTCTTGACATTCCTCAGAAATCATCAGCCTCAGGGCCGTGGTGACCTGGGTTTGTTCAAGAGGGGGGAAGAGCAAGGGGAAAGGTTGGGGAAGGTTCCTGACAATTTACATTACTGTCTGCACTTTTGTACGGCTCACTTATTCCTTGCAATTTGGCTTCTTTCCCTACTACTTTAACTAAAAAATTCTCTCTAAAGTCACAAATGGCCTCTTTATGACTAAACCCAGTGGATGTTTTTTTCCAAATTCCTGTCTCAGACATCTTGGGTGCTTTGATTGTAGTTAAAATCCTACCCTAGCTATATTGTCAGACTTTTTGTTAGTGATGATAATATATTTCTGAAATAGCCAAAGGGTAATATATGTGATATAGCATTTGTGCACGCCTTCAACCTTGAGGATGCCCCCAGATATAATAATCTGGTGTGACAGAAGGAATTATAGATTTGATGTCAACGCATCTGAGTTTGAATCTTGCTGCATGAGTTTACTGACTGACTGGCCCTGCTAAGTCACATAATCTCTTTGAGCTTCCAGCTCCTAGCTTGTAAAAAGCTATATCAACATTTTCTTTAAACAACAGTCTCTTCCTATTTCATTCCATCATCCACTTAGCTATCAAATTAATCCTCCTAAAGTATGGTACTGACTATGTCACTTTCCCTTCCCCATTCAGTCAACTCCAGTGGCTCCTTATCACCTCAAGAATATAATATAAATTCCTCTGTTTGACATTCAAAGTCTTTATTATTTGGGCCCTTCTTACCTTTCCAGTTCCCTTATATTTTACTCCTCATGATATTTTTAGATCTCCTTAATATTAGTACCTTTTTAGATTCTCTTCAATTTATTCTGCATCCATCTTGTTTTTACATAGTTTATAAAATAAAGAGGTAAAATAAGCACCAGGAGTGGTAAATATGAAATAGATTTGGGAGAACAATGGGTGACTAAGGAAAAGAGTATGGAAGAATGCATTAAAGTACTATGCCATGAAGCTTGAGTATGCCATTGACTGGCAGGTTAAATCATAGAGGAGGTAAGCCGACTAGCCAGAATGAAGTGAGAAGAAATATGCCATTAAAGGGAAGACACTATGAGGGAGAGAGAGAGAGAGTATAGACAAAACCTCATAGTGGGCTTAGTCCTGAAAAGGACTTAGCAAAGATCTTCTTCATGAGCCACCTTTTAGTGGGGAAACATAACTTTGGGAGTTTCTCAGGGAAGGAGGGAAGGTCCCAGGGAAGAAGTTGGTAGCTCAGAGGGATCAAGGAGGATTCAGATGGAAGCATCTGGTAGACCAGATCCCAGACATGTCTAAAGATATGTTCATCAATATCTCAAAGGTTCTTTAAAGATACCCAGAGATTAAAGGGATAGACAATGAAGACTGATAGAGAGTTCTATCCTTAGAATCACTCCCCACAAACTGGGCAGTCTGGTTATACCTGACAATAACCTGATGGATTTCTTCCTGAGACGGGAAGAAAATAAAGTCAAAGTCTACATCAGTTTAGTCTACATCCATTAGGCTAAACTCTTGGAGGGCAGGGAATGTCTTTTGCATTTTTTATATCTCCAACACTCAACATAGGGTCTGGTCCACAGTAGGAGATCAATAAGCTTGTTTTTTGATTGACAGAAAGTAGACAGTGTAACCTTTCCAAAATATATATTCTGTTTTCCCACAGCAGAGAAAAGCCACAAAGAATTCAAGTGGAATATGGCAGATTCCATCTCATTAACTAGCAACCTAAATAAAGTGACTATATTGTTTTGGCTTGGACACCATGATCCTTGAATAAAATAAATACTGTATAATACTGCAAGGTCCCAGCAGTCTTGATTGTTGTTTGCTCTTCCTTCTCAAAGGGGATGATAACATCAGGGAGGTGATTTCTTGACATGCTATTAAGTGAGCCTCACTTTCTTCTCCAAAGCCATCTAGATGCAGTGGCCAGGTATGGATCAGGAGCACTGGAGAGACCCTGCTGAATTGGAAGACTCTGGCCTTTTTGCAGTAAGGTTTTTTTTTGTTTTTTGTTTTTTTTTTTTCAATAGGTCTCAGTTTGATTGAGGCAATGCCCATTTGATGATTAAGGATAGGTAATAAATGAGGCAAAGAATGGCCTCTTTCACTTAGTAGGAAAAAATCAATCTGAGAAGGGAATGCCCTCAGGGTTTCTGGCCAAAACAGAAACAATTGCTCTAAGCCCAAACAATGACCAACTGGGGCTTGGCCTGGAACCTTTGGTTGGCCACTCTATGAGAGCCAGAGTGATTTGTGTTTAAGGTATGCATCGTTGCACTGGCTCTCTTCAACAATGAGATTCAAATCAGTTCCAGTTGTTCAGTAATGAAGAGAGTCTTCTACACGCAGAGAGAGGACCATGGGAAATGAGTATGGACCACAATCAATAATAGCATCCTGTTATTGTTTGCTTTCATGTTTGTTTTCCTTCTCAGGTTTTTTCTTTCTTTCTAGATCCGATTTCTCTTGTGCAGCAAGATAACTGTATAAACATGTATACATATAAGGGATTTAACATATACTTTAACATATTTAACATGTATGGGATTACCATCTAGGGGAAGGATGGGGGGAAGGAGAGAAAAGTGGGAACAGTAGGTTTTGCAAGGGTCAATATTGAAAAAATTACCCAATCATATCTTTTGTAAATAAAAAGCTATAATAATAATAATTTTTAAAAAGGTATGCATCATTATGCTCAGTCTTTCTGATTGGATCCAGGACTCCAAAACATCCATTTAAGAAGAAAGAACATCTCGTTTCTCACCTGGGTACACAGACTTTGCATATTCTCTGACATTTCTCCTATGCCCCTGAGTTGGACTTCCCTTTGTATGGTGTCTTCTCCCATTAGCTAATAAACAACATAAGGGTAGAGATTGTTTTTATTTTTTTATATTTCTATCTCAAGCACTCAGGATAGAGATCAGCCCATTATAAATGTTAAAAAATGTTTCTTAACTGATGAAAGTAGTGAATTATTTTGTGGTTGGTAAACTGACTACTAAAGGCAGTTAGCAGAGTAGATTTCAGACATATTCTGTGTGATTCATTTGAATAACAATTAAATTTTGCATTATAGTATGGAGCTGTATAGTTTTAAAAGATATTACCATATGTAATAATGAATGATTGTTCATATTCCTGCACTTAAAGCTTTCAAAGAGCTTTTTTCTCAACAAACCTGTGAAGTAAATAGTACCAGTAATATTATCATCTCTATTTTAAAGATCCCAGGAATGGTGACTTGCTGTAGGCATACAACTAGCAAGAGTCAAGACTCTAACTAAGTCCTTCTGAATACAAGACTAGGGCCTTGTTCAGTTGACACCACTGTTTCTCATCATTTCATTAAATAGACTTCAAACCTAGAAGAAAACTCAGAGTATCTAGTCCAGTTTCCTCATTTTACAGGTGAGGAGATTGAGGCCCAGAAAGGAGAAAATAGGCAGAAGAGCTTGGATTTTAATTGTTGTCATCCAGCATTTTTTTATTTTTTAAAGTTTATTTATTTATTTTTATTTTAATACACATTGTTTTATTAATTATGTTGGGAGAGAAAAATCAAAGCAAAAAGAAAAAAACATTTAAAAAATTTTAAAAAACAGAAAAAGGAGTGAACATGTCTCCTTAGTTCTTTTTCTGGATGCAGATGGCATTTTCTGTCCAAAGTCTATTGGGATTGCTTTTTGTCACTGAACTACTGTGAAGAACCAAGCCTTTCATAGTTGATCATTGCACATTCTTATAGTTGTTGTGTACAATGTATTCCTGGTCCTGCTTGTATTGCCCAGCATCAGCTTGTATAAATCTTTCCAGGACTTTCTATAATCAGCTTGTTCATTTTTTATAGAACAGTAATAGTCCATTACCTTTATATGCCACAACTTGTTCAGCCATTCCCCAATTGATGAGCATCTACTCCTTTTCCAATTCTTTGCTACCACAAAAAGAGACAGCATTCTTTTTGTTTTCCTCCAGTTCATTTGCTATTATGATTTATTTCATAATTTTATAGTCACACTTAGTAAAATGACAATGAACAACATTTTTTTCTCTTCAATGGCATTTGTTTCCCTTTTTTATGTCTTTAGAATTTAATTATTGGGCATCTCCCATTCCTCCTGGTCTGCCTATCCCTCAAGTATTTTAGTTCATAAGCATCTCCCTGATTCAGGCAGGACCAGTCCCTCTGGTGTGAGGGCTTACTGAGCCCTTTTCAGGGCTACTGGTCTACCTTGGGTGCCCATCTGTCACCCAACACTCACTTGTGACTTCCTGAAGCTGTACCGTGCACAGCAGCCATATCTTAAAAAAAAAACACATCTTGGCAGACCAGCTAAACCAGGTGAAGGGGATCAAATAGACCTGAGCTCTCAGTGACATAGGAAGGTGTCTACCCCAACACATGGATAGACAAGAACAATTTGCTCCAACAGCTATGAAGGTGGCCAAAGAGGCTCTGTGGAGGGCTAGCTCAGTTTGACATCAAAGATGCATTCAAAGCATCCCAGGCCCTCACCGTG
The DNA here is from genome assembly GCF_048593235.1 of Sminthopsis crassicaudata. Lineage (NCBI taxonomy): Eukaryota > Metazoa > Chordata > Mammalia > Dasyuromorphia > Dasyuridae > Sminthopsis > Sminthopsis crassicaudata. The sequence continues at coordinate 288,902,223 of NC_133618.1, forward strand.
ATTTTTGTCCTGCTGCTGGACCTTGAAGACTCTAGAAGAGAAAGTGAGACTAACAGCTCTGTGCAATTCTGCCTCACTCCAATCCAGTTCTTAATAAATCAAGACATATCCTGTGATATCACTGGTCCTCTCCAAAAACAAGCACTGGGAATACAAAGAAAAGTAATGGCTGTTCCTGCCTTGAAGGAGCTCCTAATCTAATAGGGGAGAACTTGCAAACAACTAGGTACAATTGAAATTTATATAAGATAACTTGGAGGTAATTTCAGATAATGATTTTTGCAAAAGGTGGGATTTTAAGTGAGACTTTATGAAAAGTAGAGAAACTAAGAGACAAAGATGAGGGAGGAGAGAGTTTTTTAAATGGAGGGTAGTCTATGAAAACGCACAAATATGCGGGGTAATGTCCTGGATGAGGAACAGCAAGAAAACGTGTGTCATTGGGTGGTAAAGGACACGGAAGGGAGTAAACTTTAAGAAGAGTGGAAAGTCTTTCCAGACTTTAAAGCCAAACAGAAGATTTGATCTTAGAGGTGAAGGAAGCCAAGGGAATTTATTGAATACGGGGATGGCCTGCTGCATTGGGAAGATCAATTTGACAGCTGAGTGGAAGACAGACTTGAAACAGGGAGACCAACCAGCAAATTAATTTAGTGGTTCAGGCATGAGATAAAATAGCATAGAGGGAAAAGAATAGGAGAGAGCCCTGGAGACATCCACAATTAATAGGAATAACCTTGATAAAAATCTAGCAAAGGAAACACATTATTTAGACATGTAGAGAAACCAGGAGAAAGAAGGTCTCCAGAACCCAGGGAGAAGAGAATACTAAGGAGAAGGCAAATGAGAGTGTCAAAGGCTGCAAAGAGGTCCAGAAGAATGAAATTAAGAAAAGGTATTAAGACATTAAGGAATTAAGAGCTCACTACTGGGGAAATTGAGATGCTAATGCATTGTTGGTGGAGTTGTGAACTGATCCAACTATTCTGAAGAACAATTTGGAACTATACTCAAAGGGCTATCAAACTGTGCATGCCCTTTGATCCAGTAAAGTACCTCTACTGTGTCTGTATCCCAAAGAAATCATAAAAAAGGAAAAAAGACTCTCGTGTGCAAGAATATGTATAGCAGCTCTTTGTGTGGCTAAGAACTGGAAAATGAATGGATGCCCATCCCTTGGGGAATGACTGAATAAGTTATGAGATATGAAAGTAATGGAATATTATTGTTCTATAAGAAATGATGAACAGGCTGATTTTAGAAAAAAACTAGAAAGACTTACATGAACTGATGCTGAGTGAAGTGAGCAGAACCAGGAAAATATTGTACACAGAAACAGCAAGATTGTGTGATGATCAACTATGATAGATTTGATTCTTCTTAGCACTTCAGTGATCCAAGGCAATTTCAATAAACTTTGCATGGAAAATGCCATATACATTCAGAGAATTTAGATTGAAGCAAATTATTTTCACTTTTTTTCTTGTTTTTTTTTCTTGTGATTTTTTTCTTTTTGTTCCAACTTTCTCTTCCAAGATGATTCATAGAAATATGCAAAAAATGAATGTACATATATAAGTTAAAAAGTTTTTTTTTAAAGATAGCATTAATGGGCAGGTAAATGGCACAGTAAATAGAACAGTGGCCCTGAAGTCAGGAGGAATTGAGCTCAAATCTGGTCTCAGACTCTTAACACTTCCTAGTTCTGTGATCCTGGGCAAGCCCCAAAAAAATCACCAAAAAAAAAATCATCAGTAACTTTAGAGAAAGCAATTTCAATTGAAGGATGAGGTTAGAAACAGGCTGCAGAGAAAAAAGAGAGAAGAGAAGGAGTGATAATTCCTGCCCCTCCTATCTCAGAGGGATATATCAAGTATGAAACTAGATAATACACATGAAGGTGCTTTATAAATTGTAAAGCATTATCATAGTGGTACCAAATAATAAATATAAAGACTTCTTGATGGATTTATAATTGATTGAGATTTGATCACCCAATTTCATACATATCATCAAAAACCAATTGACAGCATCCAAAAATGAGGAAGCAGGAAAAATAAAAACTTAGTACAAAGGGTCCTCTAGCATAGAAATTATATTAGGACAAATTTAGACATCCCTAAATCCCAGGACAGTTCAAAGTAAATAGATTTTCAGTTTTCTGGTGACCCATGTGGGCAATGGAGAAAGACACATAGTAGATGTGAATAGGCTGCATATTATATTATAAAAATGATTTACTTGAGAAATATGATGTAAAAGAAATTAATTATCACCAAAGAAATAGGTAGGCAAGGTATATGGCAAAAATAAGGAATAACAACAGATGGACAGCCTGAACATTGCACTAGCACTCATGAAACATTAAAGGAATTAGAGGGAGACTTCCAGTATATTAGATGAATCATCTAAGCAGGTTTTATGGGAAAATACAGCTAATAACGACCAAAAAGCAAAACGGCCTCTTCCTCCTCCCCAAAATCAACTAGGCTCTCAGTCTCCCACATTCCAGAATAAGGTCATTTTGAGTTGTACTTAACATAATGTTCAGGTCCTAAATAAATGGCTGCTAATTGATTGGTTGTAATCCAGCAGTGGAAGAAGAGACTTTTTGCAGCGTTTTTCTGAGAGATGGAAGACAGGGTTGGCTCGTATTCAACCACACCTCACCTGTGAAGGTTTCAAATGGAATATGAACCTCTTGCTTGTAGAAGACTATTTTCCTTTTTTATAACTAAGCTCCTGATTTTGAAAATAAAGCCTACTAAAACATTTACAAAGACTTCCTGAATATCAAGTAACTTTATCCAAGAAGTGTTTCAATGATTTATATGTAAGAAATGTACATATTAGATGTCATCAGAGATGTAAGTTTTTAATACCAGTGTTACTTCTCTCCTTATGACTCCCATTTTGCTACAAACCACCCACCTTTTTACTACAGCATCTAACACTCTCCATGTCTGGTTCCTATTTTAATTAATTCTTTTATTTTGCTTCTCTTTTTTCCCCTGTCCTTTTCCACTTGAGTTAACTGCTGTCTTGTTTTAAATCCCTTCTCAAAACTCTCTTCCTCTTAAAGGCCCTTCCCATCTGTTTTTGTCAAAATTCTTAAAAACATATTATTCTGGCTAAAAAGTCCACAGCTTAAATTAAGCTAGTATCCAACTAGCAAAAGTGTTCATATTCTTTTCTTCATGTGTAGGTTACAAGCAAGACTCCCCTGCCCCTTTTTTAATTTGTCTATTTTTGTAAATAGTATTTTATTTTTCCAAGTACATTTAAAGATAATTTTAAAATTTATTTTTATAGGAATTAGGATTTATAATTTTTTCTCCTTTCCCTTCCATCTTCCCTTCTCAAAATGGCAAGCAATCTAATAAAGGTCATACTTGTGCAATCATATAAACATATTTTCACATTCATCATGTTGTAAAAGAAGAAAGAGAAGAAACAAAAAACAATTAAAAAAGTGAAAAAAGTATGTGTTGATCTACATTCAGACTCCATAATTCTTTTTATTTCATTAGGTTATTTTTAATACACATTGCCTTATGAATCAGGTTGAAAGAGAAAAACCATGAGAGAGGGAAAAAAAAACAGGAAAAGAAGTGAACATAACATTTGTTGATTTACATTCAATCTCCATAATTATTTTTCTGGATGTAGATGGTATTTTCTATCCAAAATCTATTGGTATTGCTTTGTATCAATAATTTTTTTTCTGGATGTGGATAACATTTTCCATCATGAATCTTTTGGAATTGTCTTAGATTATTGTATTGCTGAGAAGAACTAAATCAAGCATAATTGATCATCACACAATTTTGTTGTTACTGCATGCAGTGTTTTCTTGGTTCTGCTCACTTTACTCAGGAACAGTTCATGTTTACAAGTTTTTCTGAATATGTATGAATATATTTTCTGAAATACATCTGCTCATCTTTTCTTATAGCATAATAGTTCATATACTACACTATGTTCAGACATTCCCCAGTTAATGGGAATTTCTAATTTTTTGCCACTACAAAAAGTACAGCCATAAATATTTTTTACATGTAGGTCTTTTCTCCTTTTTAAAAAAATTCTTTGAGATACAGACCTAGTAGTGATGTTGCTGGATCATAAGGTTTGTACAGTTTGATTGCCCTTTGGGCATAGTTCCAAATTGCTCTTCAGAATGGTGCATTAACGTCCCAGTTTTCCCACACCCTCTCTAACATTCATCATTTTTCTTTTCTGTCATATCAATCAATTGGATAGGTATAAGGAGGTACCTCAGAGATGTTTTAATTTTCATTTATCTAGTCAATAGTGATAGTGATTTAGAGCATTTTTACATATGCCTATACTTAGCTTAATGTCTTCATCTGAAAACTGCCTCTATATATCTTGGATCATTTGTCAATTGGGGAATGACTTTTATATTTGTAAATTTGACTCAGTTCACTATATTTTTTAGAAATACTGCCTATAAAAATTGTTTTCCACCTTTCTTTCTAATTTTGGTTGTGTTGGTTTTGTTTGTACAAAGCCTTTTAAATTTAATATTACCAATTATCTATTTTGCATTTCATAATGTTCTCTATCTCTTGTTTGGTCATAAATTATTACTTTCTCCATAGATCTGACACCTTACTTTCCTAATTTACTTATGGTATCATCCTTTATGTCTAACTCTTGTACCAATTTTGACCCTACAGTGTGAAATATTAGTCTATATCTAGTTTCAGCCATACTGTTTTCCAGTTTTTCCAGCAGTTTTTTGTTTTGTTTTGTTTTTTCAAATAGTAAGTTTTAATCTCAGAAGTGGAATCCTTGGGTTTATCAAATGATTATACTAATCTATAATTATTTACTACTATGTCTTGTGTACTTGATCTATTTCACTGATCTACCACTTTATTTCTTAGCCAGTACCAAATAGCTCTGATAATTGCTGCTTTACAATATAGTTTTAGGTTAGGGTTAGACCACCTTCTTTCCCCCCCCCCCCCCATTAATTCCCTTAATATTCTTGACCTTTTGTTCTTCCAGATGAATTTTGCTAATTTTTTTCAAGCTCTATAAAATAATTTTTTGGTAATTTCATTGATATGGCACTGAATAAGTAGGTTAATTTAGATAGAATTGTCATTTTTATTATATTAGCTTGTCCTACTCATGAAAATTGATATTTTCCCAGTTGTTTATATCTGACATTATGTGAAAAATATTTTGTAATAATAGTGTTCACATATTTCCTGGATTTGCCTTGACAAATGGATTTGCAAATATTTTATATTATCTGCAGTTATTCTAAATGGAATTTCTCTTTTTATCTCTTGCTGGTGAGCTTTGTTGATAATATATAGAATTGTTGGTGGTTTATATGGGTTCATTTTATATCCTGGAACTTTGTTCATTATTTCAAGTAGTTTTTACTTGATGCTTTAGTATTCTTTGAATATATTTAAATATACTGTCATATCATCTGCAGTTTTGTTTCCTCATTGTGTAGTCTAATTTCTTCACTTTTTTCCTCTTATTGCTAAAGAATAAACCATTTCTAATACTATATTGAATAATAGTGCTGATAGATCTTGAATTCTAAAAAGCTATGTCAATATAGTCCAAGTGCTAGTAGATGATACAAAGCCAAAATCAATCATAAAGTTTTTATTAAGTACCTACTACCTGTCAAGCACTGTCAAGGACAAAAGCAATAGGGGCCTCTTCTCTCAAGAAGTTCACATGTAGTCGGAGGAGACAACATATACATATGAATGTGTGTGTATGTATGTAAGTGTGTAGGTGTGGATGTGGGTGTATGTACACACATAAAATAGATATGGAATGACTTTTGAAGGGAAGGTACTAATAATAACTAGGAAGAATGTGAAGGTCTCATGTAGAAAGTAATGCTTGAACCAAGCTTTGAAGTAAACTAAGATTTCTACAACTCCCCCCTACACACATCAGTTGAAAGAAAAAATTAAAGTGAATTTTTATCCCCTGTGCCATACTCTGCCCAGACAGTGCCATCATATTGCCCATTATGGTATGTACTGGAGAGGTAGAAAACTGTGGGTAGAATGCTATGTATGTTGCTGGGCAACAGATTGGATGAGAGTGACCTCATAATTTTTGATTTGGGATTGTTTTAAGCTTCACACTAATGATTACAAATGTCAATAATTGAGGGACATATGGTACAGTTCTTTTGGGCTCAAGTGAATGAAAATTAATTTTACATGATGCATAAGGCCTGGAAGAGTAAACATATAGATCATCAAAAAACAAATGCGATATGGAACTTTGAGTTCTAATTTTATCACAGTTTAAATGTATATTTATTTATTTTAAAATTCAGTTTAATTATCTCTGAAGACAGATGACTGGTGGTGACCATCTTGCCTTTAGAGGATGCTTAAGTCTCTAAATGTCAAGTCCATTTAACAAATATTGAACAGCTAGGATATTAAGACTTGGAAGCAACCCCAGAATGTAAAATATGGAGCTGGAAAGACTCTTGATCAAAAGATATTAAATCAAAGAATATTAGAGTTTGAAGGAACTTTAGGGATCATCTAGTCACACATACTATATCACAGAATTAAATATACTAATACATAATACATAAAAACATATAGTGTAACATAATGTATTGTATAACAGCACATAATTAAATGTATTAATATATAATATATATCACACAATACAACATAACATTTTACATATAATATCACAGAATTTAATATATCTGTGTATGATAGGATATAAATACATTCAATATCACAGAGTTATAAGAGATCCAGTGACTTTCTTTTTCTAATTATATCTTATAGGATTTTTCACTATAACATACCTTACAAGTTGTTATCCAACCTCCATTTAAGCCCCCCAATGAAGGACAGCTCACCATCTCCCATGAAAGGCCTTATTTTAGAGGTAGTTCCCCTCGATAATGATGATTTCCAGACATTAAACTCAAATGGACCTCTTTCCAACCTCTGTCTATTGTTATTGATCCTCTACTCTGGAGCTAACCAGAACAAGTTTAACTTCTTTTCCATAGGACATCCTTCAGATACTTAAAGATCGCCACTATTTATTTTATAGGCTAAATATCCCCAGTTTCTTTCTTTTCTTCTCTTTCTCTCTTTTTTTAATAATAGTTTTTTATTTTCAAAATACATGCAAAGATAGTTTTCAGCATCCACTCTTGCAAACCTTGTGTTCTAAATTTTTCTCCCTCCCCTCCCCCAAATCCCATTTTCCTAGATAGGAAGCAATCCAATATATGTTAAACATGTGCAATTGTTCTATATATATTTCTACAATTATCATGCTGCACAAGAAAAATTAGATCAAAAAGGAAAAACAAATAAGAAAAAAAAAAAAAAACAAGCAAGCAAACAACAGCAACAACAAAGGTGAAAATACTATGTTGTGATCCACATTCATTCCCCCAGATGGCTCTCTCCATCACAAGTCTATTAAAATTGGCCTGAATCACCTCATTGTTGAAAAGAGCCAAGTCCATCAGAGTTGATCACCACATAATCTTGTTGTGTACAATATTCTCTTGGTTTTATTCACTTCACTCAGCATCAGTTCATGTGAGTCTCTCCAGGCCACTCTGAAATCCTCCTGCTGGTCATTTCTTACAGAACAATATTATAGAATATTATATTTTTGCTTTTGTCGTTTTATCCCTAATACTTAATACAATGCCTGGCACATAGTAGGTACTTAATAAAATTATATATATATATATATATGTATATATATATTATAGAATATAGAATATCATATACCACAATTTATTTAGTAGTTTTCCAATTAATGAGTATCTACTCATTTTCTAATTCTTTGCTACCACAAAAAGAGTTGATATAAATATTTTTGCACATGTGGGTTCTTTTCCCTCCTTTATGATTTCCTTGGGATACAGATCCAGTAATGACACTGCTGGATCAACGGGTATGCACAGTATACCCCTTTGGGCATAGTTCCATATTGTCTCCAGAATAGTTGGATCACTTCACAGCTCCACCAACAATGCATCAGTGTCCCAGTTTTCCCACATCCCTTCCAACATTCATCATTATTTGTTCCTGTCATCTTAGCCAATCTGACAGGTGTGTAGTGGTATCTCAGAGTTGTCTTAATTTGCATTTCTCTGATCAGTAGTGATTTAGAGCATTTTTTCATATGACTACAAATGGTTTTAATTTCTTCCTCTGAAAATTGTGTGTTCATATCCTTTGACCATTTATTAATTGGAGAATGGCTTGTATAGTCCCAGTTTTTTTTTTAACCATTTTCACATGACATAAACACAAGACTCTTCACTGCACTAGTTGCCTTCCTCTGGCCAATATCCAATTTATCAATAATTAATCAATACTTAATCTGTTGTAACCAGATCTAAACATCATATTCAACTGGCTTTGTAGTCTCTTCTGGATGTTGCTTGAATAATTTCTTGAACACAATCTGTTTTTTTCTGAGTCAGTTTAAATACTAGATCATTTCTTCCCCAAGGGGAAAAAAAAGGTTTTTTCCATCTTAAAAAAAAAAAAAAGGCAAAAAACTTTGCTGGACCAGCAAAAAGCCTCCCAGGGTTCTTCCATTTTATCTCCTCCTCAGAAGAATCTTTTGAAATTCAGTGGCTAAACTTTAGAACAAAGAGCAGGCTGCTCCCAGCTATTCCAGATTGAAGTCTTAGCCTTTTCTTTAGATTCTCTTATGCGATCTAGTGACTTGGGTCCCTTCATCAGAGATTTCACCCACGGTCATGGCAAACATGCCTTATATTCCTCAGATTCTCCCCTCTCAGGACAAAACTATCAACCAATAATGAAGGGCTCTGAGAGAGCCAAAGATTTCGTCCCTTTTTCTGTGAAGATTTGTCAGAGGGAAAAACTGAAACAAACTAAGCCTAGAAGGAAAGATCAGGGATTAGATGCATTTCTGACTCTAGCAAATGAGGATACAGCTAGTCCAAATTCTTAGAGGGGACTTCCAGACATGTTCTTCTAATTCTTTGTGTGTGTGTGTGTGTGTGTGTGTGTGTGTGTGTGTGTGTGTGTTGGCAGCCATGTCACATTGCTCACTCATATGGAGCTTATGGCTCAGTAAAAATCCTCGCATCTTTTCCAGACAATTTGTTCTTAAATCACGCCTCCCACATCCTAAACTTGAAATGTTGATTTTTTTTAAACCCAAGTATAAGACTTTATGTTTATCCATATGGAATCTCATCTTAATAGATACAATTCAATGGATTTGCATGTCAAGGTTTTTGTGAATCCTATCAACCTGAGGTTTTAGTTACCAAATTTGTGTCACTTGCAAATGCGATAAGTTCAACATCTTTCCTTTTATCCAAATCATTATTAAAAAAGGCAAATTCAAGTCAACTATAGATAGATCTTTGGTGCGCTCCACTGGAGACTGTCTCCCAAGCTGACTGTGGAGCATTAATGACTACTCTTTGAGACTATCCATTTAACCAATCTAAAGCCATGGAGTTATACTACTATCTAGTTTAAATCTCTTTATCATCCCCTCAGAATAATATGAAGTAACTGATTATTATACACCTGACTAAAATATAGGAAAACAACTTCTACCATATTTTACTGATTTATTAATTTAGGAAGCCTAAGCAAACAAGAACAACAAAAAATAGTAAGATTAGGCTGATATAATATATTCTTGACTAGGATATGTGGTACTTTGTGATCACTGCTTCCTTTTCTAGATTTTACTAACCATTTCTTTAGTAATTTGTCCTAAAATTTCCACGGGAATCAAAATGAAGCTCATAAGTCTATGGTTTGCTGACTGTTTTCCTCCCTTTCAAAAAATGGAATATTTGCTTTTTTCCCCCCAAGAATTTAATTTTAAAAAAATTATTCACTATCTTCCTGCTTTCTTTTCCTTCTAAGAAAGCAAAAAAAAAACAAAACAAAACAAAACAAAAACAAAAAACAAAAAAACACTTCTGGATGTTTTAAGAAGATGGCAGAGTAAGTTGTTAAATTTCAAGCTTTCCAGATTTACCCCACAAAAAGAACAAATTTTTCTCTTCAGGGTAAAAATAAACTGGTGAAAAATAAAAAAAAAAGACGGGGCAGAACAGAGGTCTTCCAGATCTGAAGAAAGATGGGGAGCTGGGGATTAACCCAGTGTGAAAGGCAAACACCTCTGAGTAGAAACACCTAGTGGGGACCTCTGGGGCAGAATGAGGGGACTTCAGCTGTTTAGGAACCAGGCCCAGTTAAGCTGCTGAGATATGGCCCCAGGTGAGAAAGAACTAGCACCTGGTGAGTGCTGAAGCACTGGGGCAGAGAAGCTGCTGGCTGTGGGCACTTGTAAGAGAGTGGAGCTCTTGGTTTGGGATTCCATGTCAGAGGAAAGAGATCAAGTAAAGCTAGAGATACCCACCTCAGGATTAGAGATGCTTACACTAATGCCTCTTATTAAAAGAAAAAAAATGAAAGAGGAAAGAATCCCACCATAGAAACTTACTAAGGGAAAAGGGGAGACTAGGGTTCATCTTCAGAGGAGGACACTGAAGTGAAAAAAAAAGCTTCTACTCCAAAGAGTAATATGAAATGGCTTCATGCCCAGAGAGAATTTAAAGAAGAAGGCAAAAAAAGAATTTTATAAATCAAATGAGAGATAATGAAGAATTTTTTTTTAAAAATCCAAGAAAAACAAGATTAAGAAAAAAAAATAGTTAACCAACTGGAAAAGGAGATACAGTCTCAAAGAGGAAAATAATTCTGCGAAAATTAGAACTGGGCAAAGGAAAGCCAGTGAAGTGATGAGAGACCAAGATTATAACAAAACAGATTTTAAAGAATGAAAAAAAAATAGAACAAAATGTGAAATATAGGAAAAATGACGGATCTGGAGAACAGATCAAGAAGACAAAATATAAGAATAATTGGATTGTCTGAAAATTGTGACCAAAAAAAAGAACTTTGACACAATAATGCAAGAAATAATCCAAGAAAATTATCCTTGAATGATAGGACATGAGGGGAATGTAGGAATAGAAAAATCCACTGATCACTTAATGAGATCTTTTGTGAAAAACACATAGAAATATTATTGCCAAATTTTGAAACCCCCCAATCAAAGAGAAAATTTTGTAAGAAACAAGAAAAAAACAACTCAGATACATTGGGGCTCCAATACAATTAGAATTGTACAGGACTTACCCACAGCCACAATAAAACACCACAAGTCCTGGAATCATATCTATTGATAATCAAAAGAACCAAGCCTGTGGCCAAAAATATCATATCCAGCAAAATTATCTATAATATAGAATGAGAAAAAATGGACTTTCAATGAACTTGTAGATTCTTAGGACTTTCTATAAACCAAACCTGAAATTAGTAGAAAAGACCAATTTCAAGTAACTCAACATTGACAATTTGTTTATGGAGAATGTATACCATATGTTTAACATTGACATCAGTAATAGAGTAGCTCAAAAGAAAGATTGGGGCAAAATTAAGGTAAAAATAATAATTATGTTATATAAATGAGACTAGACTCAGACACAGAGGCATTAGAGAAGAGAATGGGTCAAATAGGAATCACTACAATATATAACATGAAGGGTATTGCATCCTCCAAAATCTATAAAGAAACAAGGGGAGAGGGATAGATAGATAGGGAAGGAATAGGTAAAGGAAGAAGACAAGGGAAGGATCCATGGTTGGGGGAAGGTTCAGTAATACCAAGGCAAGTTAAGGAGCAGAATTAAAGCTTTAGAAGACATTGGAAATATATATGTGTGTATACCAGGGGCAGGGGTGGTGTATATATATATATATATGTATGTATATATAATTGTATTCATAAATATATCTTTTCTTAACTGTAGCCTGCTTGGAGGAGGGAGAATGAAAGAGGGGGAGAAGAATAAAGAAAAAAGGTACACAGCAGAGAACAAAAGAATAATTTACAAGGAAGTAAAGAAAAGACATTCATGAATATAATTTCTTCTACTAATATATATATACTTTCTTGAACTGGTAATTTGTTGTTATATATTTTGAATCCTTCTTGATGTTCTATTGGATACATGACAATGTTCTTTCTTGTTTTGTTTCATTTTGTTTTTGTATTCTTTTTTCTTATTCTGTTTTTTAAAAATAAAATATTTTTTTTAAATTTAAAAAACAAAACAAAACAAAACTTCTGTTACAAACACAAACAGTCAAAATAAAACATATTACTCCAATGGCCATGCCTAAAAAAATAATGCCTCAATTTGTACTCTGAGTTTATTATCTCTCTATTTGGAGGTGGGTGGGAGATTTCATTTCAAATCTTCTTGAATTGTGGTAGGTTATTTTGTTGATCAAAATTCTTAAATTTTTCAAAGTTGTTAGTTTTTTTTTATAATATTGTTCTTATTATATAAAATTTTCTCTTGGTTCTGCTTACTTTGTTCTGCATTAGTTCATACAAATCTTCCTATGTTTCTTTGAAACCATCTCCTTCATCACTTCTTACAGCACAATAATATTGTATCATATACACATACCCTCCATTTCCATTCTTCTCTTAAAACTATTAAGATATAACAAAACCACTTCTAGATCTTGTCTAATTAGTTTCCTAATGCCTTTTATAAATTTTGGATAATGAGGTTTAGAGGAGGACACATTTATCATCTCTATATTTGTATGTAAATAGTTTATTCTTAATTAAATTTTGCATTTGCTTTTGTATGTTTCTCTTAACTTCTGAATTTAAATTTCAAAGTTTCTATGTAATTCTTGTTTTTTCATCAGGAATGCTTAGAAATCTCATTTTTCATTAAAGATCCATTTTTTATTCTTGAAAGATTATACTTGGTCTTGTTGGATAAATTGTTCTTGACTATAAATCTATGTCTTTTGTCTTCTGTAATATCTTACTCTTTCCATTAGTGGTAGCTGCTACATTATGTGTGATTTTGAATGTGGTTCCTGGAAATTGGAATTGTTTTTTGTCTCTGACTACTTTCAGCATTTTTTCCTCAACTTTAAAACTCGGGGGTTGGATTTAGTATTCCTGAGAGTTTTCATTTATTATTATTAATTAAGATGAGGCTAATAGATTTATTTTTATTTTTATTTTTCTGCTTTGCCCTCTGGTTATTTTTTTTTAGTTTTTTTTAAAATTAATTTTATAATTATACATTTTTTGACAATATATATGCATGAGTAATTTTTTATAACATTATCCCTTGTATTCATTTTTCCAGATTTTCCCCTCCCTCCCTCTACTCCCTCCCCTAGATGACTTGCTCTCTGGTTATAAAAGACCTATATATTTTTTTAAAGAGTTTTTGAAATATTATGTCCTATGTGATCCTGGGCAAGTCAGTTAATTAACCCCAATTGCCTCAAAAAAAAAAATATAATGTCTGGGACTCTAGGTTCTTCTTTGGGTCACGGCTTTTAAGTAGTTCAATGACTCTTAAATTACTTCTTTCCCAGTTCAGTTGCATTTGCTTTGATATATCTTACATTTTCTTCTCACCCCCCCCAGTCATTTGACATTGTTTTAATATTTCTTGTTGTCTTGTGGAGTTAGTAGCTTTCTATTTAACCCATTCTAATTTTCTTGAAGATTTATGCTTGGGTTGGATTTTGTTCCAAGCTGTGAGTTTTCTTTCCAAAGCTTTTTTTTTTTTTAAATAGTTCCCATTTCTTTCTCCATTTTTTCCCCTTTAGCACTCACTTGAATTTTAAAATAATTTTTAACTTTTGAAAAAAACCAACTCTTGCTTCATATTTTCCAGGAATTCCTTTTGGATTTATATCCAAGCTGTGTTTTATGTTGAAGTTTTACTTATAGATATTTTAGTCACTTTCTTTTTCTGGCTTATGGCTTGAATTTCCCTATCATGATGTTGGCTTTTCATGCTGGGATTCTTTTTGTGTGCTCATTTTTCTACCCTACTTCTTGACTTTGGACTTTACGTTTAGAGTTGAACTCTACACATTCATTTATGGAAGAAATGTCTAACCTGTTCTTACTGCTGTTTTCTTGTAATATTCAGTGTTATATTATTCCAGGATCTCAGGGACTTTCAGTATCCTAAAAAGCGGTTTGATCTAGAGAGTAAGTCTGATTGTTGCATGCCTGGTATAAGCTCTGCAAATTTCTGTAGGTCCGGATCTGAGCACCATGCCTTTGGGATTGCACCTGGTTGGAGTTCCATTAGACAGCTACTGAGCTGGAGGCTATTATTGTTAGCCGAAAAGCTCTGTTGGTTCAGAGTGACAGAAATGTAGATTCCCGTTTAGTCTGGCTGTCCTGGTTATTATTTTACAGGCTTCAAATGGGGTTGGAAGTCAGACTAAGACCCTCCTCTGCTTCAAGGATCAGAACAACATTGATGCTGCTTGTTTCAGAATTTGTTCCTTACTTGGTATACAACCTAGGATCCATGACCACTCTTTATTCTAAAATATTATGTCTAGGTTTAGGTCTCCTCCTCAGTCTGCCCTGTATCTGTGACCTAGAACATGGTAGTGAACGACAGATTTGACATTTGGCATCTCTTCCCATGCCCTGAACAAGTTTAGGCCATTTTATGCTGGATTTGGAATCCCTTCTTGCCCTGTACTATATATTTATCTCTGTACTATAATGCTCAAATAGATGTTCACTCTTGGCTAGATCCCATTGTCTGCAGACCTCTCTTGCCTAAGGCAACCTCAGCTGGAAAAAAATTACTGGTATTTTTTTTTCTTGCATTTCCCAATCAGGACTCAGCCTAATGCATTTTTTAGACCAGTTTGGTGCAGCTAAGGGGAAGCATTTGGTTATATATTTTCCTACTATTCTGCCATCTATGATAGTGTATTTCAAATGCTTAATTCTAAAATACAAAAAAAAAAAAACCAGCTTGTATCATAAAAGGTAAAATGACAGATATGTATATAATGTATACCATATGTGTACAGGAATACTTTAATGTCTCAAAAATACTATTTTCTATTTCATTTTAAAATCGTTAAATGCGGTTCGTTTTTTAAAAATGAGTTTAATTTTCATTTTTGATTGATGAATAAATATCATATCCTTTATGATGAATATTCAATAAATGTTTGCCTTAAAACATTTTTATGGATGAAATACATTCATGAAATACTCTTATGAAATACATTGTATAGTGTTTTGGAAAGAATCTTGGCCTTGGAATTAGAAAGACCTCCATTCATGCTTCTCTTCCAATGCTTATCATCTGTGTGATCATCAGTATATCACCTGATCTTTCTGAACCTGAATTTACTTATCTAAAAAGTAAGGATTAATAATGCCCTATATTATCTCCCTTACAAAGTTGTTATGAAGCTTAAATGAGACAATATATGTAAAATACTATATTATACAAGCCATTATTGTGTGATAAAGAATTCAATTTCTATAGCTCTCCTCATTCTTCCTTTTACTTGTTTGCAATTAACTTAATATTTCCTGTGCCTTTATAATACTATGGAATGGAAATTTAATATTGGAATAAAATTTCTGTCTAATTTTAGAATAACTTCCTCACTTATACATGGGATTATAGTCATTTTATATATTTTTACTGAACATTTTCTTACTGGATTGTGGTGATAGAGCAGCCTTGATGTTCAGATTTATATCTAGAGAAATTTTAAATAACTTGGGGTCTTTGAGATTGATTTTTAATGGGAAGAGGGGAAGATTTTCCCCCATTACTTTTCCTGAAACCCAATGCCAACCTACTCTTGGTAGAGTAGCACTATATAAATGATTATTCCCTTCCCCTTCTCTAATACTTATTGTTTTATGAGGGAAGCTGGCTTAAAAGTAGTTTGTAGACTTACAGAATCATGGATCTAAAAATGGAAGGGACCTCACATATCCCTCATTTTACAGCTAAGGAAACAGAAATCCAAGGAGTCTGATTTTCCCACAGTCACACAGGTAGAAAGTATCAGAAGTGGGGTTTGATGTTATCTGAATACAGAGACCCTGTGCCTTCCACTGGACCACAATTGCAATAGCATTATGCAAATGCATTTGGGGATGCCAGAGAATAAAAACACTTCTGCAGAGACTGGGCTTTGTGGTGAGAGGGTGCACTATGAGAGAGGACTGGGTGGGCCTGAAAAGGACTTGAGAAAGGTGGAGGCTGGGAGATTTCGTCTTTAGGTCCAGCTCTCCTCTCAGCATCATCAATCAATGAATCAATGTTTATTAAGTGCCTGCTTTGTGCCAGACACAGTGATAAGCTCTGAGTTCGCAAAAAGAGGCAAAAGACAGCTCTGCAATCCATTGGGGGAGATGACATGCAAGAAAATACATACAAAGGAAGCTGTCAATAGGAAATAATTAACCAAGGGGAGCATCAGAATTAAGAGGGGTTTGGGTGTGTATGTGGGATCATTGTGCTGTGTGTGGGGCCAGTTAATCAGCAAGGACCCATTAAGTATTCCCAGGTATTGGGAATATAAAAGCTAACCCAATTTAGTTCTTGTCCTTAAGAAGCTTATGATCTATCATGATTCATGGATTCTGATGTCAGATCAGATTCATAGATTATATCCCTTCAGTGCCCATAGCAGGGGAATATACCAGAAGTAGGGAATAGAGTCAGAAATAGCCTAAACTGTCAGCTCAACCAGCTGAGTTTGCTTGCCAACCTCTGCACCAAGAAATGGGTGCTTTAAGCACTTGCCAGCCTATGACTTTGGGATCTCCCACTTCCCTGCCTCCCCAATAAGTGTTTTTTCCCCTGGTCTTCCTGTCTTTAAGCATCCAGGACTTTCCAGATTCTCTGGGAGAAAGGGAAGGGTCAAAGCTTCTTGAACCAAGAAATAGACCTCCATCTCTCTCTTCCCTCGTGGACAGATTCTGCAAGGCAAGAACTTGGCTCTAGGCAACAAGTCACCAATATTTAACTTAAGTCTACTGAGCCAAGAGCCCTGGGCTGTGACCTATAAGGGATTTCTAAAGGAGGAAGGCATGATCATTTCCCTCAATTGGTGCCTCTTCTGAGACTCAGTATGAGTGCTAAGCAGAGCCAAATGACTTCGTGTGGGATAGTGAGGCCCCCAAACTACTATGACAGCGTCAACCATCTGGTTCTCCAATTTGAAGGCATGCTAATTCTGTCTTGAATTCATTGATACTATCCTTGGACTATCACGTACCTAAGTAGATTAGAGCCATTATCTTCATTATCCCAGCCCATCCTTCAGTCTAACTGCTGACCAGGTAAAGGAGAGGAAGGGAAGTAACTCTTTCATTTCTAATCTAGTGAGTGAGAGTGCTTTTTTTTTTCTTTTTTCCTGTTGTTTGGGTGGTGTTTATTTTTATTTTTTTTTAAAGCAGGAAATCAGAACTCAGCCAACTGTATAAAATCAGCTTGTTAAATGAACTTGAATTGGGGGAAAATGTATTAAAAAAACATTCCCTGAAGAAATGAAATGAACAGGCAACCAAGCAAGCAAGGCAAATGGTTCTCCCCCTCATCCTTACAAAACCCTCACCCTCTAACCCTGATCTAAATGAAACTGAGTTTTCCATCTCTCAGGGCCAATGGCTTCTCAGTCTTCATTAGGTCTGAGTGAAACAAGATATTTTCCTACTTGATACTAAGAGAACCTGGGGAAGGGGGTGGTACCTAAAGTCTCAGGTTCTATCAGGAATAGCTTTCCAGCTATTTAAACTCCTGAAAAGACATGCATACACATATTTATAGAACTATGACTATACATACATGTACATTTAAAATTCTGTGAGAGCAAATAATACTTAAAAAAAGATACAAATGAATCAGAGGAAAGAAAACAGTATGTCAGGAAAGCATATAAGATGAGAATTTTTTATAGTGTGAAACATTGAGTGAGGAAAAAAAAATTACCTAAATTCACATGTAGCATGATGAACCTAAACTTCCTTAGTCTTTTTTTTTGTTTGTTTTATTTTCTCTGTGGTTTTTTTTGGGGGGGAGGGGATGTTTTGTTTTCTAGTAAATTTATTTATTTTTAAAACATATATCTTTATGAATCATGTTGGGAGAGAAAAATCAGAGCAAAAGGGAAAAACCATGGGAGAGAAAAAAAAAACAGAAAAAAGAAGTGAATATAGCATATGTTGATTTACATTGTCTCCTTAGTTCTTTTTCTAGATGTAGATGACATTTTCTGTCCAAACTCTATTATAACTGTTTTGAATCATTGAACCACTGAAAAGAACCAAGTTTTTTATAGTTGATCATTGCACATTCTTATTGTTATTGGGCACAATGTTTTCTTGGTTTTACTTGCTTTGCTCAGCATCAAAATCATATAAATTTTTCCAAATCTTTCTAACATCAGCTTGTTCATTATTTTTTATAGAACAATAATATTCAATTACTTTCAAATAACACAACTTATTCAACCATTACCCAAATAATGGGCATCTACTCATTTTCCAATTTTTTGTTACCACAAAAAATGCTGCTCCAAACATTTTTGCACATGTGGGTCCCTTTCCCTTTTTTAAGATCTCTTTGATATACAGACCCAGTAGTAACACTGCTGGGTCAAAGGATATGCACAGTTTTATAGCCCTTTGGGCATAGCTCCAAATTGCCCTCCAGAATGGTTGGATCATTTCATACTTTCAACACTGCATGAGTGTCCTAGTTTTCCCACATCCCTCCATCATTTATCATTACCTTTTCCTGACATATTAGACAATCTGAGAGGTGTGACATGGTACTACAGAGTTGTTTTAAACTTGCATTTCTCTAATCAATACCAATTTAGAGTATTTTTTTCATATAACCATAGATGGCTTTAATTTCATCATCTGAAAATTGTCTGTTCATATCTTTTGACCATTTATCAATTGGGGAATTGCTTGTATTCTTATAAATTTGACACAGTTCTTTATATATTTTAGAAATGAGATCTTTATTAGAAATATTGGCTTTTCCCAGTTTTCCCAGCTTTGTACTTTCCTTTTAATCTTGTTTCTGTTGGTTTTGTGCAAAACCTTTTTTTAATTTAATGTAATTAAAGCTGTGCATTTTGTCTTTCATAATGTTCTCTAGTTCTTCTTTGGTCATAAATTCCTCCCTTCTCCAAAGATCTGATAGGTAAATTATTCCTTGTTCGCTTGATTTGTTTAAAGGTATCATTCTTTATGCCCAAATCATATACTCATTTTGACATTATTTTGGTATGGAATGTGTGATACAAGTCTATGCCAATTTTCTGTCATATTATTTTCCAGTTTTCCCAGCAATTTTTGTCAAATAGTGAGTTTATTCCAGGAGCTGGATTTTGAGGGTCTATCAAATACCAGATTGCTATAGGCCTTGATTATTGTGGCATGCCAAGTATTTTATTTTGTCTACAGTAATTTTAAATGGAATTTCTCTATCTCCCCATAATGGGCTTTGTCAGTAATATATAGGAAAGGTTGATGATTTGTGTGGGTTTATTTTATATCCTATAACTTTGCTAAAACTATGAATTGTTCCCAGTAATTTTTGAATGGTTTTCTGGGATTCTCTTAAGTATATCATCATATTATTGGCAAAGAATGATAGTTTTATTTCCTCACTGTCTATTCTAATTCCTTCAATTTCTTTTTCTTTTCTTGTTGCTGAAGCTAACATTTCTAGTACAAAATTGAATAATAGTGGTGATAATGGGCATCCTTGTTTCACTCCTGATCTTATTAGGAATGCATCCTGCTTCTCTTCATTACAAATAATGCTTGCTATAGGTTTTAGATAGATACTGCTTGTTATTTTAAGGAAAAATCCCTTTGTTTTTATGTTCTCTAGTGTTTTTAATAGGAGTGATTGCTATATTTTGTCAAAAGCTTTTTCTGCATTTATTGAGATTATCATTTGATTTTTGTTGGTTTTGTTATTGATATGATCAATTATGGTAATACTTTTCTTGATATTGAATCTGATATTGACTGCTGATAGAGGATATCAACATTCAGAATCTCCCTCTTCAACTTGGATTTTAAACTGGATCTTCCCAATCATAGTGGTGAACACATTTGGCAAGCATAGATCTTCCTGCTTTATAATTTGACCAATATTAATTATAAGAAAGTCATCAAACAAATCTATTCTATTGTTATATCTTTCAATGAATGATATAAGACATTTTATTGGCAGAGATTATTTAAGGTATTGGCAGGTATTGAATCAAAAACTTTTTATAGTAAACAAATAATAATCATAATGGAATCTTGTATTTCCTACATCTTTCAATCAATTGTATGACAGCAAAGATGTAATCTCCTGTGGGATATTGCTTGCAAAAATCTTCCCTACTAATACCTTCCTCAAACTATATATTATTCTCATAATAAAATGCATATAACATAAATGAGAAAATAGGCAGATAAATCAGTGGGTTTTGATGTTTACTTGAGTCCTTTCTTTTGATAATAATAGGGTTGGAGTTTTTTTGTTTTTTTTGGATGGGGGAATCTTTAATAGCTTTTCTTTCTTTATATTCCTTGTGAAGTATTTGCTCCCTAAAGGCCCTCACAATTACATTGCCTTCATCATAGTCCTTGCAAGTGTACATTTGTTGTGTACATATTGTACACAAATATAGTTGATTTTTTCCAATCTTGTTCTCTTAAAGTTATTTCCTTCTTTGCTCTAAAAGCCAAAGAAATATTACAAAATCTGTGCACAGAATTATAAGCGGAATTGAGGAGACAATGGTTAAATCTAGTTTAGCACTGATTTAATCCTACAACAAATAATGGTTTCCTAGTGATATAATGATTGGTATATACTCTGTGTGGGTCATATAAGCTAGAAGCTCTCAGGGCCATAAGGACAAAAAGCTCTCGGAGGCTGAGACAGATTCATTCCATCTTCCACCTTTATTGTGGCTGGAGGCTGAAGCACAAACCCTTGGAAGTTGGGGAGATTCAAAAGCCATAGAAGGCAGCTGGTAGCTCAAGTTCTCAGAACCAAGATTATAGAAGGCCCCTAAGGAAGCTACCGGGCCACAGGAAAGGAGACAAGACTTGAAAAGAGACAATAAAGGATTTGGACTTTAATCCCTGGCTGCATTTGGGGTGATCACTGAACTGAAATGAAGGCTGCCTCCAGAGACCCCAAGGAAACCTCAACAGAGAATATTACATTTTAGAGAGAATATTACACAAAGCAGTATGGCATTGCTTCCAAAAGCAGGTAGATAGCTCAGTGTATAGAACAATGGGCCAGGAGTCAGGAAGACACGAATTCAAATTGGAGTCCCTCAAAGTCATGCTACTCATGACTTTTGAGTCATGAGATTCTGCCCTCTCCAAAGAATTAAAAGTGATTATCCTCCAAGCTAATAGAGAGGGTCATAATACATATGACCAGATTGTGAAACAAAACCACTAAGGAAATATTCAGAAGGACTGAAGTAATCAAAGAAGTGTATGATTAAAAAAGGATGGGCTGGTCATATAGAAAGAATGAGAAAAACTGGATGAGAAGCCTGCATTATTTTCATGTTATAAGAAGAGTTTGAAGAAGGCTCACCTATCAGGTACAAACTTATGGAGGACGTGGCTAAGAGTCACAAAAATGCATAGACATGGATGGATTTCCATTTGAATTGTTTCCTGTTACTCTAGTTAAGAAGCTAAATACAAGAGGCTCCTCACTATGACCTGAAGTGTGATTTCCCCTCTGATAGAGACTCTGAACACTTGCTAAGAATAACTGAACAGTAATTAAACAATTGTACTTCATACTTTTAGAAAATAGTCATTCATACCTCTTTGGCATCTGACCAAGGCTTCAGAGAGCAGTTCTTGCTATATTTAACAGAAAGTTAGAAGCAAAGATATGTTAGAACAGTGTAAAAATATGCACATTGTTTTGGGGAATTTCCCACTGAATGACCTTGATTTGGAAAGATGGAGTTGAATCAGAGGGATTTGTACTTAAGCAGAAACCTAGAGCCTACCAATGAACTCACATCACTTCAAAACTTTTTATACATGAATATATATATATATATATACATATATATACACACATATAAATACAGATAGACACATATAGGCACACACATATAAATGACAGAAACAGTGAAATAAATAGAGATAAATAGACAAATAGAAGAGTGACACAGAGAAACAGAAACAGAGTACAAATAGAGAGGAAGAGACAGAAGCATCTTTGAAGAGTACCAGCTGTAGTGTCAGAGAAAAAAATCCAATTATGGATTCAAGAAAGAATTTGCACTGGTAGTTAAGAGCCAAGCTATGGAGAGATACAAGAACAAAGAGCACAGCTAAGCTAAGAGATATTGCACCCAGGGGATGCAATGTGAGGACAGCAAAAGAATAAAAAGAGCATTAAAATTCCAAACTTCCCTATCCCACAGACTTTTCTACAACTCTCAAGGGCCCCACTATCTTCCCAGTCCCCCTGGCTTGAAACCCAGATGTCTTCCTCTAGTCCTCATCATCTCCCACTGCTCTCCCCACTCCTCACATCCACCCCACTGCTGCCATTCAATCTGGTACCAAGACCTATTGATATCACAACTCTTGAATTCTCCTTCTCTCCTCCTAGATTGCTGCCATCCTGCTGCAGGCCCTTATCATCTTTTGCTTGGACTATTATAATAGCCTCCTGATGGATCTGCTTGCCTTAAGTCTTCCTCTCCAATGCATCTCCCATTTAGCTGCCAAAACGATTTTTCTAAAGCACCATCACTCTACTCATTAAACTCCAGTGGCTCTTTATCATCTCCAGGATCAAATATAAAATCCTTTGTTTGGTATTCAAAGGATTCATAACCTAGCCCCACTCACCTATTTTTTCCAATCTTCTTATACCTTACTCCTTGCCACACACAAGGATATATATGGTTCAGTGACTAACCTCTTTGCAATACCGTGCACAAGGCATCTCTTGTGCTGGTCATTTTCTCTGGCTGTTCTCTGCATCCTGGCTTCCTTGCCTTCCTTCAAAATTCCATCTCCTAAGAAGCCTTTCCCAGCTTCTCTTTCTATTCCTCTCCTAATTTTTCCCCTATTAATGCTATGGGGCAGCTCAGTAGCACAGTAGTTAGTGTCAGGAAGGTGACAGGAAAACTCATCTTCCTGAATTGAAATCTGACCTCAGCAACTTTGAGGACTTTAATAAACAAATTATATAATAACACAATAAAGACAAACAACGTTAAAAATTGAAAGAACTGTGATCTATGTAGTAACCATCTATGATTCCAGAGGACTAATTGTGAAGCATGTGATCTACTTCTTGCCTGAGAGGTGATGGACTCAGGATGCAGACTAAACCATCTCTCTCTCTCTCTCTCTCTCTCTCTCTCTCTCTCTCTCTCTCTCTCTCTCTCTCTCTCTCTCTCTCTCTCTCTCTTTAAACATAGTAATGGAATTTGTTTGCTTAAATGTGTATATTTGTTATGAAAAATTTGCCTTTTTCCAATAGAATAAAAAGTAGCATGAGGAAAAAATAGATTTCTGTTGTAAATTATTTATTTAGTTCTGTGAAGTAGAAACTATTAGTACTCTTATTTTAAAATGACAAAAATGTGCAGAGAGAGGTTATGTGTCTTATCCAGGGTCACAGTAGATAAATATCTGAGGCAGGATTAGTATTCAGGGTTTTTTTATTAAAATCCAGCCCTCCATCCATCATGGAAGCAAAACCAAGCAAGCAACTAGTAGAAACAACAGCATGAACTATCACCACAACCACCACCACCAACAGCAACTTCAAATACCATCATTACTATTACCACCAGCAACAAGCACAACAAACCATTACTCTAACAAAAACAATAACAAACCAGTATCAGCAAAAGATACCACCAAAAATCACAAACCAACAACAACCTTAAATAATCAATAATAACCAACACCCATCACAAAACTTGCAATAATAACCACAAACTACCATCACCAAGAACAATCACAAAAAATAATCAGAAACTACCACCAATAGCAACCATAAATAAACAATAAGGACCACTAACCACCACCATCACCAACATAAACCACGATCACCACCACCACCAATAATAATCACAAATCAGCACCACCGTTACCTACAAGATTTCTTGTGGGGATCAAAATGTAAGTCATTTTGTAAACCTTAGAATATAGTCCCCCCCCTTTGGATTCAAGCAGAAAAAAAGTCAGAGGATCATCAAATATATGAGCTTTCATGGACCTCAGAGGCCATTTGATCCAGTCTTTAAATAAAATCTCTTCTGGCGCACTTGACTTTCAGATATTTAAAGATAGTTATTGCATTGCCTCTAAATGTCTTTTCCTGATTAAGTATACTGAGTTCATTTAGATGATTTTTGTATGACATAGTTTTCAGTTTCCTTATGATTCTGGTCATTCTCATCTAGACATGCCTCAGATTGTTAAAACCCCTCTTTAAAATATGACTTCTGGTCTTCCTCAGAACCCAGGTCTCACCTGTCTCAACCAAATTCTCTGAATCATTCATAGTCTGTGTAGAAGTTAGAGCAAAACAATTCAGAATTTTCCTTAATTAGAGAGAGAGAGAGAGAGAGAGAGAGAAGAGAGAGAGAGAGAAGAGAGAGAGAGAAAGAGAGAGAGAGAGAAGAGAGAGAGAGAGAGAAAGAGAGAGAGAGAGAGAAGAGAGAGAGAAGAGAGAGAGAGAGAGAGAGAGAGAGAGAGAGAGAGAGAGAGAGAGAGAGAGTATATTGGGGCCTTGGAAGATGGGGATTATGGAAATTCTATAATATTGAATAGGAAATAGTAGGGGGAAATGGTTTTAATGTATGCCACTAATTAACCATGCCCTAAATTAACCAAGGTATAGGTTAGTTTGATTGTCTCTAAAAATACATTGGAAGTGGTTCATTATGTTTCTTAGTCACTGCTTCATTAAAAAAAATGAAGAAATTGCAGGAACAAGGAATGTGTCTTATACCTGGCAGTACCAGTGGATTCTCTTCAGGTTTTTCCTCCTACAAAATGAACTTTGAACCTGTTACTTTGATCACAAAGAAATAATCTGCTCCTTTTCTAGAGTTGTGGATTCATTTCCTTTTTGTGTTAGGTTTGGTTTTTTTTAGCCCATAAGGAAATTATAAATCTGAATAGGATTTTCTACCTTTTTTCAAATTATTTTTACAATTATTGTTTAGTTATAAGAATCAGTTCTTAAGGAATAGGCAGGGAAGGTGTCATTCCTATTTGACAGAAGAAGAAATTGAGGCACAGAGAAAATATTTTACTTTCTAAACAGTTTCTATATCCATGACATTTCTTACACATATAAAGAGTCCTAGAGCTTAGTTAGAACATTAAGATACCATCTAGTCCCTCCCCTGTAGATAAGTGAATTATTTTCTCATGAGTATACAGGTATAGTCTTCAAATGAAAAGAGAATCAAAGAAGTCTCTTGATTTAGAACAATTTTCAGGAATTTAAGGTATTATTATTCCTATTTTATCTCTATTCAGGGTCTAAGACTGAGAGAACTAAGTCAACTTGTCCATGGTCCCAAAAACTACTAAGTAGAGAATGTATACTTTTTTGATTCCCAGTACTGTAGTCTTTCTATTGTGCCTTACTTTCAAGGAAAAAAGAAGGTAAACATCATACCAATTAATCGCCCATCCCAACATTTTCTCATCCTGGCAATCAGGAAATCTTTTTTATATTTATTTCACAGAAGTTATTTTCCTTAGTGTCTGTCATTTGGTTTTTGCCATGGACAGAAGCTCTTTAGATGAAAAAAACTCAAAAAAGTTAGAGGACAGGCCTAGTTGCAAAGGGATAGATATAAAAGCACCCACACATCTGTAGAACATTTACATGGAATCAAACAGAAAACTATTTGTCTATCTTAGCACATTATTGCTCAACTTAGTATCAAACTTGTGAAGCCTGATCCCATGGGCCTTGTTTCTTACTCATCTTCTTGGACTTTCTTGGGATTTCTAATTTTAACCCTGGCTTTTATTCAGATATCAATTGCTTTCTAGGGTCCTCACAGTACTCTTGCAGTATCAGAACCATAGCCTATTGTGGCAAAGCTGAGAGACAGATGCTTTCAGCACTAGAGCCGAGGACAGCAACATTATTGTCAGGAATTCACTCAGTATTTTGAGTATGGTATTCCTGGATGGAAGATGGTTTTTACTAGTACCAATACATTTAATCAGGATTGCTGATTTTTTCATCTTTGTGTTATATGCTGAACTAATTAAATATTTAATAATAATATTATAATAAATAAAAATGTTTAGCTTGAAATATTTAAATGTGAAAAATAAACAAGTATATCTCATATTTCTTGCTCCCCACTACCACTCACAGATGCTGCCATTGCCACCACCACTAAACAACTACTTCTAGTCCCTTAAAATTTATTTCAGTAGTTCATCTCTCAGATCTATGGAAAAGGAAGGAATTCATGACCAAATAAGAACTGGATCTCATTATTGAACACAAAATAGATAATTTTTATTATGCCAAGTTAAAAAGTTTTGAACAAACAAAACTAATGCAGAAAGATTAGAAAGGAAGCCATAAATTGGGAAAACATTTTTACATTCAAGGATTCTGAAAAATGCCTCATTTCTAAAATGCATAGAGAATTGACTCAAATTTATTAGAATTCAAGCCATTCTCCAATTGAGAAACACTGCTCTAGGTTTCTCTCTAGAGTAGTCAAGATGCCATGAAGAAGCTGGGGCAGCCAGAGTTGTACTTTTTGCATGGACCCTCCAGCCAAAAGGGAGTGAGCATAAGTGGAGCAGTATTAGGAAAAGTTTCTGGAGGCCTCAGCACACAGAAAATCTCTTACTAGCACTGAGGAAAGATTCTATTGCTTTAGCACACTAGAACTTACAGCCACAGTAACCTCACAGTTCCAGAGCAGAAGAATACTTGTAGCCAGGACCCTAGAAGAATTTCTGAACACAGCTGCACAAAATCCCTGAACTTTGGGATGATGCATTCTCTACTCTGGAAACAGAGCTCTAATTTAACAAAGAGTCAAAAGCCAAGTTATAGGTTGGAAAAATGAATAAGCAGCAGAAAAAAATTCTGACCATAGAAAATTAATATGGTGACAAGTTCAAAGCATACACTCAAAAGACAACAATGTCAAAGTTATTCAATCAAAATTTCCAAGAAAAATAAGAATTGATCTTAGGCCATGTAAAAACTCAAAGGGAATTTTGAAAATCAAGTAAGAGAGGTAAAGAAAATAAAAAATTAGGAAGAGACTTGATAGTGGTGCAAAAGGAAATACAAAAAGCTAATGAGAAGACTGCCTTAAAAAGCAAAATTGGCCAAATGAGAAAGGAGGAAAAGCTCATTGAGGAAAATAATTACTTGAAAGTTAGAATTGAATCCAGAAGTATCTCTGTTGGGTCTGTATCCCAAAGAGATCATTAAAAAGGGAAAAGGACCTTCATGTGCAAAAATGTTTGTAGCAGCCTTTTCTGTAATAGTAAGGAACTAGAAATAAAGTGGATGCCCATCATTGGGGAATGGCTGAATAAGTTATGTGATATGAATGTAATGGAATATTATTGTTCTGCAAAAAATAACGAGCAGGCTGATTTCAGAAAATCCTGGAAAGATTTACATGAATTGATGCTAAGCGAAATGACTAGAACCAAGAAAACATTATATACAGCAACAAGATTATGCAATGATTCATTCTGATGGATTTGACTCTTTTTGACAATGAGGTGATTCAAGGCAATCTCAATAGACTTGTGATGAAAGAGCCATTCACATCCTGAGAAAGAACTATGGAGAATATGGAACAAAACAGTATTTTCACCTGTTTTTTGTTGTCTTTTTTTCTTTTCCTTTTGATCTGATTTTTCTAGTACAGCATGCTGTATGTGGAAATATGTTTAGAAGAATTGCACATGTTGTAAAAATCTTTGTAGTGGCCCTTTTTGTAGTGGCAAGGAACTGAAAACTGAGTGTATCCCATCAGTTGAGAAATGCCTGAAGAAATTTTGGTATATGAATATTATTGTTTTATAAGAAATAATCAGCAGGATGAGTTCAGAAAAGCCTGGAGAGACTTACATGAACTGATGCTAAGTGAAGTGAGTAGAAAAAAGAGAACATTTGTACAGCAACAACAAGATTATGTGATGATCAATTTAGATGGACATGGTTCTTTTCTTTTTTTTTTAATAATTTTTATTATATATATATATTTTTATAATATTATCCCTTGTGTTCATTTTTCCAAATTATCCCCCCCTTCCTCTATTCCCTCCCCCCGATGACAGGCAATCCCATACATTTTACATGTGTTACAATATAGTCTAGGTGCAATATATGTGTGTGAATATCATTTTCTTGTTGCACAATAAACATTAGAATCCGAAGGTACATGCAACCTGGGCAGACAGATATTAGTGCTAACAATTTACATTCACTTCCCAGTGTTTCTTCTCTGGGTGTAGCTACCTCTGTCCATCATTGATCAACTGGAAGTGAGTTGGATCTTCTTTATGTTGAAGATTTCCACTTCCATCAGAATACATCCTCATACAGTATTGTTGTTGAAGTGTACAGTGATCTTCTGGTTCTGCTCATTTCACTCAGCATCAGTTGATTTAAGTCTCTCCAGGCCTCTCTGTATTCCTCCTGCTGGTCATTTCTTACAGAACAATAATATTCCATAACCTTCATATACCACAATTTACCCAACCATTCTCCAACTGATGGACATCCATTCATCTTCCAGTTTCTAGCTACAACAAAAAGAGCTGCCACAAACATTTTGGCACATATATGTCTCTTTCCGCTCTTTAGTATTTCTTTGGGATATAATCCCAGTAGTAGCGCTGCTGGGTCAAAGGGTATGCACAGTTTGATAACTTTTTGGGCATAATTCCAGATTGCTCTCCAGAATGGCTGGATTCTTTCGCAACTCCACCAGCAATGTATTAGTGTCCCAGTTTCCCCACATCCCCTCCAACATTCATCATTATTTGTTCCTGTCATCTTAGCCAATCTGACAGGTGTGTAGTGGTATCTCAGAGTGGTCTTAATTTGCATTTCTCTGATCAGTAGTGATTTGGAACACTCTTTCATGTGAGTGGATATAGTTTCAATTTCTTCCTCTGAGAATTGTCTGTTCATATCCTTTGACCATTTATCAATTGGAGAATGGTTCGGTTTCTTATAAATTAGGGTCAGTTCTCTATATATTTTGGAAATGAGACCTTTGTCAGAACCTTTGTTTTTAAAAATATTTTCCCAATTTGTTACTTCCCTTCTAATCTTGTTTGCATTAGTATTATTTGTACAGAAACTTTTTAGTTTGATGTAATCAAAATCTTCTATTTTGTGATCACTAATGATCTCTAGTTCTCCTCTGGTCATAAATTCCTTCCTCCTCCACAAGTCTGAGAGGTAGATTATCCTCTGTTCCTCTAATCTATTTATTATCTCCCTCTTTATGCCTAAATCATGGACCCATTTTGATCTTATCTTGGTATATGGTGTTAAGTGTGGATCCATATCTAATTTCTGCCATACTAATTTCCAGTTTTCCCAACAGTTTTTTCCGAATAATGAATTTTTATCCTTAATGTTGGTATCTTTGGGTTTGTCAAAGATTAGGTTGCTATATATGTATCCTTTTTTGTCCTTTGTATCTAATCTGTTCCACTGATCTACCGGTCTATTTCTTAGCCAATACCAAATGGTTTTGGTGACTGCTGCTATATAATATAGCTTTAGATCAGGTACACTTAGACCACCTTCCTCTGAGTTTTTTTTTCATTAGTTCCCTTGCAATTCTCGACCTTTTATTCTTCCATATGAATTTTGTTGTTATTTTTTCTAGGTCATTGAAATAGTTTCTTGGGAGTCTGATTGGTATAGCACTAAATAAATAGATTAGTTTGGGGAGTATTGTCATCTTTATTATATTCGCTCGGCCTATCCAAGAGCACTGAATGTCTTTCCAATTATTTAAATCTGATTTTATTTTTGTGGCAAGTGTTTTGTAATTTTTCTCATATAATTCCTGACTTTTCTTTGGTAGATGGATTCCCAAATACTTTATACTCTCAACATTTGTTTGGAATGGAATTTCTCTTTGTATCTCTTGCTGTTGCATTTTGTTAGTGATATATAAAAATGCCGAGGATTTATGTGGATTTATTTTGTATCCTGCCACTTTGCTGAAATTTTGAATTATTTCTAGTAGCTTTTTAGCAGAGTCTTTGAGGTTCTCTAAGTATACCATCATGTCATCTGCAAAGAGTGATAGTTTAATTTCCTCATTTCCTACTCTAATTCCTTGAATCTCTTTCTCGGCTCTTATTGCCGAGGCTAGCGTTTCTAGTACTATATTGAATAGTAATGGTGATAGTGGGCAACCTTGTTTCACTCCTGATCTTACTGGGAAAGGTTGCAGTTTATTTCTATTGCATATTATGCTTACTGAAGGTCTTAAATATATGCTCCTGATTATTCTAAGGAATAGTCCATTTATTCCTATACTCTCAAGAGTTTTTAGTAGGAATGGATGTTGGATTTTGTCAAATGCTTTTTCTGCATCTATTGAGATGATCATATGGTTCTTATTAATTTGATTACTAATATGGTCAATTATATTAATAGTTTTCCTAATATTAAACCAGCCCTGCATTCCTGGAATAAATCCTACTTGATCATAGTGTATTATCCTGGAGATGATTTTCTGAAGTCTTTTTGCTAATATCTTATTTAAGATTTTAGCATCAATATTCATTAAGGAGATTGGTCTATAATTTTCTTTCTCAGTTTTCGATCTACCTGGTTTAGGTATCAGTACCATGTCTGTGTCATAAAAGGAGTTTGGTAGGACTCCTTCATCCCCTATTTTTTCAAATAATTTATATAACATTGGGGCTAATTGTTCTTTAAATGTTTGGTAGAATTCACATGTGAATCCATCTGGCCCTGGGGATTTTTTCCTGGGGAGTTGATTAATAGCTTGTTCTATTTCTTTTTCTAAAATGGGACTATTTAAGCAATTTATCTCCTCCTCTGTTAATCTAGGGAGCCTATATTTTTGGAGGAAGTCATCCATTTCACTTAAGTTATCAAATTTATTGACATAAAGTTGGGCAAAGTAACTCCTTATTATTTCTCTAATTTCCTCTTCATTGGTGGAAAGATTCCCCCTTTTCATTTGTAAGACTATCAATTTGATTTTCCTCTTTCTTTTTTTTGATCAAATTTACCAAAGGTTTATCTATTTTATTGGCTTTTTCATAAAACCAACTCTTGGTTTTATTTATTAATTCAATAGTTTTTTTACTTTCAATATTATTGATTTCTCCTTTTAATTTTTGTATTTCAAGTTTAATTTTTGGTTGGGGGTGGACATGGTTCTTTTCAACAATGATGTGATTCAAGCTAATTCCAATGATCTTGTGATGAAGAGAGACATCTGCCTTCATAGCAAGGACTATGAAGACTGAATGTGGATCACAACACAGTATTTTCATTTTTTTTTATTGTTGTTTGCTTGCTTTTTGTTTTCTTTCTTTTTTTCTTTTTGATTTGATTTTATGGAAATATGTATAGAACATATTTAACATGTTTAACATATATTGGATTGACTGCTATCTATGGGAGGAGGGAGGAGGGGAAAGAGGCTGAGAAATTTGGAACACAAGGTTTTGCAAGGTTAAATGTTGAAAACTATCTTTTCATATATTTGGAAAAATAAAAGGCTAGTATAAAATTAGAATTGAGCAAATGGAAATCAATGATTTTATGAGAGAGAAATTAAGGAATAAGACAAAATCAAAAGAATGAAAAAATAGAAAATAATGTGAAATATTTTATGGGAAAAAATTGACCTGGAAAATAGATCCAGGAGAAATAATTTTAAAATTATTGGTATATTTGAAAACTGTGATCAAAAGGAGAGCCTAGATATTATCTTTCAAGATAGAAAAATGTATATATATATATATATATATACATATATATATGTATATATATAGATAGATATAGATGTAAATATAGATATAGATATAGAGCACAAGTATGAGTTGAATATGAAGGAATATTGTATAAAAATAAAATTAGAGGGTAATAGAGTACTGAACTGGGAGAATGGGAAAAGGAAAGGTGGAATGTAAGTTATTTGCCATAAAAGGGGCAAAGAAAAGTTTTTACAATGGAAAAGAAGAGGGGCAAGGAGGGAGGAAGTGAATCTTGCTCCCATCAAAACTGGATCAAAGAGGAAATACCACACACACTCAATATGGGTATAGAAATTTATCTCACCCTGCAGAAAAGTAGGAGGGGAAGGAGATACAACAAGGGGGAAAGGGTAACATAAAAGAGGGTATAATGAGGAGGAGTAGATCAGTAGCAAAACAGTTTTGAGGAGCGTCAGGGTGCATAGAGAGAGAAAATAGAACAAATGGGGAGAAATACAGTTAGCAAGAGTAATTGGGAAAATAATTTTGAAGCAAGTTTCTCTGATGAAGACCTCATTTCTCAAATGTATTTGAAACTGAATCAAATTTATTTTTTAAAAAAAGATCCATTCCCTAATTGAAAAATGCTTAAAAGATATGAACTATGCCCAAAGGACTATAAAATCATGCATATCCTTTGACCTAACAATACCACTAGTAAGCATGAATATCCACAAAGATTTTTTTTTCAAAAAAGGAAAAGAAGGTATATATATATATATATATATATATATATATATATATATATATATATATATATATATATATATATATATATATATATGCAAAAATATTTATAGCAGCTCTCTTCTAAGGACAAAGAATTGAAAATCGAGAGGATGCCCATCATTTGAGAAATGGCTGAATAAATTGTGGTATGAGATTATGATGGAATATTGTTGTACTATGGGAATGATGAGCAGGATACTCTCAGAAAAAACCTACAAAGTATTTAATGAACTCAAGCAAAGTGAAATGTACTGTGTACAAAGTAATAGTAATGTTGTCATAATTAGTTGTCAATGACTTTGCTATTGTCAGCAATGCAATGATTCAAGTCCACTCTGAAAGAATTTATGATGAAAAATGCTACATACCCAGAAAAAGAACTGATTGTATTTGAATATAGATTGCGGTATCCTTTTTTGCTTTATTTTTCTTGAGAGTTTTTTTTTTGGGGGGGTAATCTGTTTTCTTTCACAACATGAATTTTATGGAAATGTTTTGTATACCTTCCTATGTGTTTTCTTAATGGAAGTGAGGCTGGGGAAGAAGGGAGAGAATCCAGAACTCAAAGTTTTGAAAAGAAATGTATAAAATAGTTTTACATATAACTGGGGAAAATAAAAATATTAAAAGCAAAAAAAAAAAAAAAAAAGAGTTGAGTTGGGTGGAACCCTATAGGATAGATTGAAACAAACTATGAATTAAAGGGAGCATGGGAAAGAGTAGGATTGATTAGCTCTAGCCAAAGATTCGGGAGATAATTTTGTATCAACAATGTTGAAAACATGTGTAGAATTGAAACGTCTTTTAAGAAAAAGGATGCAAGCTTCTTGATGATAGGGGCTGTCTTTGTATCCTATTGCCTGACACATAATGGGTGCTTAATAAATACTTGTGGAACATAATTAAATAGAGAACTTAGTAAAATAGATAAGTATGGATGCTCTATCCACAGGATTTAAAAAATAAAGCATTATTATAATTAATCTGACCCCAAGTCTGGGATATATTTTTGCATTCCATCGCTCTGTTAAATCCTGCCTTCTCTATAAATTAGGAACTGGGGCCTATTAATTAAATTTTTTTAATTCTACTATTAGCTTCTTCTTAAGACCCCCCTAACAAGTCCTTAACATAGAACTTAATAAATGTTGATTACTTAGTACAGAATTAAATCAGAAGCCTCCAGTAATTATTTCTTCAGTAAATGAATTGATGAATAAAGTACGGATTTCCACACTAACTCGCTCAAATCTTGTCTCTGCTACTTTCTATTTGTATACTTAATTGAACGAATCACTGCCCCTTCTTTGGGCCTTGTTTTCCTTATCTGTAAAAGTGAACTGTCCCTGCACTACCTAATTTGCAGGTTTGTAATGTGGCAAACACAGTAGAAATGTGACTTATTTGTAAAGGAAGAAGCATCTTCTCATATTATCTTTAAGGTCTTATCTGGTACTGGGCTCCTGGTAGCTGATTTCTAAATACTCAGTGCTTGATTGACAGGGAATGGTTAAGAGAAGGAAACTCATTCTGCAGTATTAGTTGTTCTGGATTAACCACTCACAACCCCAGTTGCTTTTCTGTCTAATATGTTGCAGTGTGCAATTTTCTTAAAAAATAAATGAAGTCTTCCATGTGTCTCCTGAAAGCTTCATAAGGAATTTCTAATTACATGTTTAAGTGTGAGGCCGGAACCACCTCCCTCTCCTGGGCAAATAATAACCGGCCTAATTGTGTATTGATCTAAGATACATTTTGTCAAGTAAATAGCACATAGTTTAGAAGCATCCTAATTAGATCTTTACTTCAGAACTTGTAATGGCCTTGTTCTGCTCCCTAGGGCAAATATTAGGCTCTGTATAAGATCAGACACAGACTGAAAAACAAAAAGGGACATCTTCTCCCCCCCAAAAAAACCCAGTAAATGAACTGTAAGGGTGATTGTCATGGACAGCCCTGGAATATATAGTCAGGTGTCAGGTGTCATCTGATGTGAGAGGAAGAGTGACCACTCCATGCTGAGCAGGGCAAGTCCCTAAAGAAAAGTCCTTTGGAGAAAATGAACTGTTGGACTGTTTCTTGTTTGGCCAGAAATACAAATTTAGAACAAGACCAGTGGCCTCAAGGGGAAGTTTTTTTTTTCCCTATCCAATTAACTATCAGTTTGGTAGCTTTGTGTAAACCTCATCCTACTTATTGTTGATGGGGAGGTGCAAGTCTCATCATCTGGAAGGAAGGTAAAAATGGGGGTAGTTATATTTATGATCAATTCAATTTCTTATTTTTTCTATGTACTTTTTAAAGCAATTTAAAATATTAACATCTCTTGTTTTTACATCACCATTATTTGGAAATATATTTTTCTTTTCCTCTTCAACTTATTCCTTGTAACAAAAATAAAAAATGGAATGAAGGAATAAGCATTTGTTAAATACCTACTGTATTCTAGTCATTGCATGAAGTATTTTACAAATATTTTCTTGATTGATCTTCACAATAACCTTGAGAGATACATGTTACTATTTTTCCCCTTTGAGAAAACTGAGGCAAAAAGAGAGGTTAAGTGACTTGCTCATGTAACTAATAAGTGTCTGAGGCCAGATTTGAACTTACGTTTTCCTAACACCTCCATTTACCTGCCCAGGAAAGACACTTACAATTCACCCAAAAGTGGGTAATCGTGATGTTGAGGGGATTCAAAACCATGCCATATGGACATCCATTAAAAAGCTAAGAGGAATCAGTCTTTTTTTAAGTCACATAGAATTGTGGTAAGGACACTGATTTCAGAGAAAGGGAGAACCCCAGCTCTGCTATTCTACTAGTTTTGTAAATGGGCAAGTCAATCCCCAGAGAGAAGAAATTCCTCACTCACTCAGGAACTAGGACCTGAACCCTCATCTTTGGACCCCAAATCTAGGAAAATTTCACTAAACCATGCTGGTTAGAGCAAAGAATTGTGCAGAAGAGTATTAGAAAATGAGGTTAGATGAAAAGAATATAGATCTTAATAGCCCCTCAGAAGAACTGAGATATTCTTGGGAAGTGAGGTTGAAACAGAAGAGGAAGAGGAGTAGTTCTACTTATTTATTTTGGGGGCAATCAAGTTTAATTGCTAGTGTCTAAGGTCAAATTTGAACTCAGGTCCTCCAGACTTTAGGGCTAGTATTCTATCCACTATGCCGTCTAGCTGCCCCCTTTTTCTTATTTATTTGGAGACAGTTAGATATCCTAAATGAAGAGAAAGGCTGCTGTAAACTATGACATCTAAATCCTTCTTCTCCATTATGTGTCAGAGAAGTAGTATTTTAGAGTGGGAAAGGACCATAAGGACCATTATTAGTTCAACCCTCACTTGATCTAGAATCTCCTCTAAATTATCTCAAATAATTCTCTGTTTAGCACATATGTGAATAGATCCAGAGATGGGAATGGAAGGAAGGGATGAGAAAAAGTAAACGAATAAGCATTTATTAAAAGCACCTACTATGTGTTAGTCATTTATTTTACAAATAAAGTTATTGGCTCTTTACAACAACCCTATGAAGCAGATGCCATTATTATCCCCATTTTGGAGGATAAGATATGCAGGGAGGACTAGCACTTATGGTCTGAGGGATTGTTGAGTCCTTTTCAGGGCGACTCATCCATTTTTGGGTTCACCTGTCACCCAATTTTCATCCATGGCTCCAAGAAGCTATATCATGTGCAGCGTTAAACCAAGTTGACCAATGGGCCTCAAATCCATTGGTGAGTTAAGGGGATACTGACCACAAGAGTGTGAAGATTTCCCCCAATGGAATGAACAGATGAGAACAATTTATTCCAATGGCCATGAAGATGGCTGAAGCAGGAACTATGGAGAGCCTAAAATGTGGTCAAACATTGAAGACAACAGTCATCTATTGCATCTTGGGCCATTGCAAGACTTGCTGACTTTTGTCTAGTCATCATACTTCAGTGACTCTGGAAGAGAGAATAAGGCTGATGATTCTCTTCACTTAAATCCAATTCAGCATCAGTCAAAACTTCACCCTTTAATGTCATCAGTCCTTTCAGAAATGAAAGACAAACAACAAAACAATCTCCTTTTTCTGGTTGGGGAAACTAAGGAGGATAGAGTTTAAGTGACTTGTCCAGGATCACATAGCTAGACTTGAATTCAGATTTTCCTGATTCAAGGCCCATCGTTGTATCTTCCAAGCTTGTCTGTGGGTGATTTAGAACTACCTACAGAGGCGGCCACATTTCTGGTCACTTCTAGTGATTAGGAAGTGATAAGTCAGCATGAGCTTCTTCCTGCAAGATAATTTCTGTAATCGTCCCATTCCTCATCCTCTACCCCACATAGTGGCTAGTAACTTCCCTCAAATGCGTGTGTGTGTGTGTATGTGTGTGCGTGTGTGTGTGTAACAGTTGGAACAGTGCATAGAACACCAGTCCTGAAATCAGGAATATCTGAGTTTAAACTCCACCTCAGATGTCTTATTTGCCTTCAGTTCCTCATTTGTAAAATAGGAACACCCAGGAGAAGGACTTCATTATTTTTGCCAAGAAAACTCCAAGGATAAGGTCCATGAGGTCACATTGAGTTGGACCCAACTGAATGACTGAATAACACATGTTATGTATGTACATCTGTATGCATATATGCATACCTGTACATAATATATATATATGTGTGTGTGTTTATATATACATACATATTTAACGTGTGTACACCGAATCACGTTGTTCTCCCCCATAAAAGGTAAATTCCTTAAAAGCAGGGATTTTTACATTTTTTCTTTATATCCTAAACACCTAACCCAGTGCCTGTTACATAGTACGTTTTTAATAAATATTTAATGGAATGAAGTCACCTAAGATCTCTTTGAAGTCTAAACCTGTGATCCTAGAAATTCTGCCTCCTTAACATCTCTGTGTACTACTTCTAGCTTTATCCTCTGGGGCCAAATAAATTAATCTCTCATATGAAAGCCCTTCATATAACAGGAGATAGTTGTTAGGTGGGCCTCTAACCCAGTGTATGTACATATGTATGTATGTATCCCCAGTTCCTTTAACTGATTTGTAAGAAATCAAGTCTGTGATTTTGATCATGTTAGCATCTCTTAAATAAGACTACTTTACAGTGCCCAGTTCTGACTTCTTTCTCGGGTAACCCAGTGCAACCACTCGTGTTCGAAGCCCTGGGATCCATCAACCCTCTAAGGAAAGGACCGAGCCCCAGTACTGAGACCTGTGGGGATTGGGCAGCTTAGGCTCGGCCAGCTTAGGGAGTAACTCAAAGCCAGTGGCGCCTTCCTACCTGCTCCTCCCCCCTTCTCCCTCTAGAGGCAGGAGACTCCTGTGCATGGAAGGTGGGTTCTTGATGAACTGAATTTCAAATGGCATTTTTGGAGCAGGCACCTGGTTTCTTCTAAGGGAAAAGATTGGACGTTGTTACAACTACCTTTGGGTGGAAACTCCTTACTATTTTTTTCTTAAAGGCAATTAGGTGGCCTTGTATGTAGGGTGGACTGAGAATCAGAAAGACTTGAGTTGGGTAACCCTGGGAAAGCCACTTAACCTCTGCCTTAATTTCCTTATCAGTAAGATGGGGAAAATAATAACTACCTTCCAGGCACTGTAACAATATTTGCAAAGTACCATGTAATTATAGCTGTTACTTTTATAACTTGTAATATTACTAGCTGTTATTATTATTATTGCTCCCACCTTGATCCCAGGCAGTAAAAAACTGTGACGAAGTACGGAGTTTTTCCTTTAGTACCTTTCCACCCTCCTAACCTGGCCCTCCTCTCTCCTAGGGGCCTGCTAGCCACTAGGTCACAGGCGTTTTTAAGGGATCCCAAAAGACTCCATGGATAGATTTCAGGGAATCTGTAAATATGTTGTTTCTTTCCTTTTTTCTTCCTTCTTTTTTTGTTTGTTTGTTTCTTTCATTCTTTTTTCTTCCTTCCTTCCTCTTTCCTTTCTTCCCTCTTCCTTCCTTCTCTCCTTTCCATCCTCTTTCTTCCTTTCTTTCTTTCTTCTCTCCCATCTTCCTTCTCTCCTTCCTCCTTTCCTTCCTTCCTCCCTCCTTCTCTCCTTCTTCCCCCCATCCCTTTTTTTCTTTCTTTCTTTCTTTCTTTCTTTCTTTCTTTCTTTCTTTCTTTCTTTCTTTCTTTCTTTCTTTCTTTCTTTCTTTCTTTCTTTCTTTCTTTCTTTCTTTCTTTCTTTCTTTCTTCTTTCCTTTCTTTCTTTCTTTCTTTCTTTCTTTCTTTCTTTCTTTCTTTCTTCCTTTCTTCCTTCCTTCCTTCCTTCCTTCCTTCCTTCCTTCCTTCCTTTCTTTCTTCCTTCCTTCCTTCCTTCCTTCCTTCCTTCCTCCCTCCCTCCCTCCCTCCTTCCTTCCTTCCTTCCTTCCTTTCTTCCTTCCTTTCTTTCTTTCTTTCTTTCTTTCTTTCTTTCTTTCTTTCTTTCTTTCTTTCTTTCTTTCTTCCTTCCTTCCTTCCTTCCTTCCTTCCTTCCTTTCCTTTCTTCCTTCCTTCCTTCCTTCCTTCTTCCTTCCTTCCTTCCTTTCTTTCTTTCTTCTTTCTTCTTTCTTTCTTTCTTTCTTTCTTTCTTTCTTTCTTTCTTTCTTTCTTTCTTTTTTTTCTTTCTTCTTCTTTCTTTCTTTCTTTCTTTCTTTCTTTCTTTTCTTTCCTTTCTTTCTTTCTTTCTTTCTTTCTTTCTTTCCTTTCTTTCTTTCTTTCTTTCTTTCTTTCTTTCTTCTTTCTTCTTTCTTTCTTTCTTTCTTTCTTTCTTTCTTCTTTCTCCCCTCCCTTCCTCTCTCTCTCTTCTTCTCTCTTCCTTCCTTCCTTCCTTCCTTCCTTCCTTCCTTCCTTCCTTCCTTCCTTCCTTTTTCTTTCTTCCTTTCTTTCTTCTGTTCTCTCGATGCCCTATCATCAGCTTTACTATCTTAAAAAAATTGAGCTGGAAAACTAATTTATAGTAAGATATGAATAACTAATAAAAGCTTATAGCCTGATATAATTAAAAGAATATTGGATAATAAAGCCCTATTCCATTTTTGGACACTTCTAGTTATTAAGAAGCTTTGAGAGCTTGTCCTAACTCTATCATAAGCTCTTTGACATTGAATAAGTCATTCATAGGCCTTTAGATTCCCCTGAAAAATAGAGTTTACTACTTCTCCTCCCCAACTTCATAGGGCTGCTGAAAACATGAAATCGAATAATATGTATGAGCTATTTTGTAAGCCATGAGTTATATTAATCTGCGTGATCATTATTATTCTTATGATTATATGTAAAATGATGGAATTAGATGATTTCTTTTAGCTGACACTTTATGGTTTACTTTATGGCTCACTTTGAGGAATATTTGAAAAAAAAAGAAGTGAACTGGAGAAGAAATATTCAGGAATAGACTACTTTTTAATGGAAAGTGGCTCTATATTATAGAAAAATCACTGGACTAAGAGTCTGAAGAATTGGTTTTAAGCTCTGAGTTTGGCTCCTGCAGGTTTTGGACAAGTCATTTTTGTCTTCCCATTCTCAATTTCCTATTATTATATAACATATATTCCCTATTATTATCTGTCTAAAATCTCTAGTGGCATATGTATACATATGTTTGGATGTATATGTGTCTCTGTGTGTATACATGTATGTGGATGCATATGTGTATGTAGTTTTTTGATAACCCTAAAAAAATCACACCATTTGCTCATGAGTGGGGCCAGCCTACTCCCTTAAAGCTGACTTTATTTGTTAGAAACTGCCCTTTGACTAAGAATTCTATACCTCTCCTGGACTTATTCTATCCAGGAACCATGTCTGAATAAGTGGAAGAGGAACAGATGCTAAGTTTGAAAGTCTCACAGAAAGCTAAGAACCTGTGAGTGTTTTGATCAACTTCCTGGTGGCATTGGAGATAGAAAATATTAGAACCAATTGACAGGTCAAACTCTTCTTAGTAAACAGTTTAAATTTTTTTCTCTCAATTTAGCAAACTTAAGCTGATTTGTCTTTCTCCTTTCCCACATTCTGCTTAACCTGTATCTTGGTCTCTCCTAGTCATTCTCAGGAAGCTGGGGAAAAGTTTTAAGGGAAAGCCAGGGCCCACTAATCCCTAAACTGGTTAATCAGGCTAGGAATAATGAAGGATTGACAGTATGAGGCTTTATAGGAGTTTTTGTACCCAAAGACAGAGTCGGGTACAATCCTTGGCAAATTTAAGAAGGAATAGGGATTTGGAGGGGGGGGGAACAAAGTTTCCCTATATAATGTCTTTCCTTATTCCTCCAGTTCCCACTTTCAATCCCACTCAATTTCAGGTATCCAAAGTATCTGTCCAAACCCGTTCTCGGAGCCATTAATCATATGGGGTCATATATAAGGCAAGGAAGCTTAGCCAATCACTTAATAAACATTTATTTAGCATCTTCTATGTGCCAAGCACTATGTTAAACACTGAAGATACAGAGAAAGGCAAAAGACAGTCCCTAATATCAAAGGGCTCACAATCCAACGCAGCAGATGAATGCAAATAGCCATGTACAAACAAATACAAACATAAAATAAAATGGAAATAACCAATAGAGGAATGGCACTAGAATTAAGAGGGTTTAGGAGATACATTTTGGAAAAGCATTTTGGAAAGCAATTTGAAATTGTGAAAATGAATTAATATTCTTTGAATCAAAGATTCCATTACTGGCATTATAGTCCAAGGAAACCATCAATAAAAAGAAAATATTCATATATTCCAAATTATTTACAGCAGCACTTTTTGTGATGGCTAAGAATTGGAAACAAAATAAATACCCGCCAACTGGAGAATTGCTAAATAAATTGTGGTACATGGATATAATGGAATGTTACTGTGTTGTAAGATATACGTATGATTGGGCAGCTAGGTGGTGCAGTGGCTAGAGACCTGAAGTCAGGAGAACCTGAATTCAAATCTGGTCTCAGACACTTAACATGTCCTAGCTGTGTGACCTTAGACAAGTCACTTAATCCCGACTGCCTCAGCAAAAAAAAAAAAAAATATATATATATATATATATATATATATATATATATGTATGTATGTGTGTGTGTGTATGATGAACACAGAGAAGCATGAAAGGATCTATCTGAACTGATGCAGAGAAAAATAAGCAGAACCAAGGAAACAATATACACAGTAACTAGGGCAATGTAAATGGAATGCATAGTTATACTCCCCCCAAAGAATAAAAATTGTATTGTAGCA
The DNA here is from genome assembly GCF_048593235.1 of Sminthopsis crassicaudata. Taxonomy (NCBI): domain Eukaryota; kingdom Metazoa; phylum Chordata; class Mammalia; order Dasyuromorphia; family Dasyuridae; genus Sminthopsis; species Sminthopsis crassicaudata. The sequence goes on from NC_133618.1 coordinate 288,944,211, forward strand.
AAATTATAAAGATGAAGTAGTACTTGAAGAAATATAAGAAAGATATGAAAAGACATACCCAATGTACTCTTTCATGGAGGTGGGAGCTTTATAAGTGTTATACGTTGTACATGTTTTCAGATTTTGTCAATGTATCAATCATTTGTCTTTCTTCTCCTCTTGAAAAAAAAAAACTATTTGTCATATGGAATAATGTTCTGGGAGGGGAAGAAGAAGAATACTTGGGATAACAATAATGAAAGAAGAAATAGAAAATAGCAATTAAAATTTAAAAAATCAGGAAAGATTTCCCATAGAAAGTAGGATTTTAACTAAGATTTAAGGAAGCCAGAAAATAGAATCATGAGGAGGGAGAGTATTCTATGCATGGGGAACAGTCAATGAAAATGCTAAGTTAAAAAATGTAGTGTCTTATTCAAGGAACAAAAAGAAGGCCCATATTACTAGCTCAAAGAAAATGTGGTGGGATGTAAGGAGTAAGGAAGACTGGCTACATAATGAAAGACTTTGAATACCAATCAAATTATTTTATATTAATCTTGGTAGTGATCTTGGACTTTAAAATATGATAATTCAATTTGGTTCAGCAGACAAATATTTTCTTGTCCTTTTTCTTTTTTGCACTTAATAGTATTTTTTCCAATTACATGTAAAAATAGTTTTCAAGTTTGATTTTGAGTTCCAAATTTTTCTCCCTCCTTCCTTTCCTTTCCTCCAGACAGCAAGCAATCTACTACAGGCTATACATGGTGCAACCAGAGTTCTTTCTCATGCGGATGGCATTTTACATCATGAATCCCTTAAACTGAATCGGATCACTGTATTGCTTAGAAGAGCTAAGTCTATCAGAGTTGATCATCATATACAATTGATGTTCCTATGTAATTCAATGTCCTCCTGGTTCAACAGACAAGTATAACAGAGGACTGACCTGTGAGAATCTAGTCCTGAGATTATGCACAGGAGACCTATATGGATGTTTGGTGAGCTTATTCATGTCAATTTGAACATTTACATTTTGTTTGACAATGAAGAGTCATTGAGAGATTTTGTGCAGAACAGAATGTAATGGCTAGATTCACATATTAGGAAGATTCTGAAGGATGGATTGGTAGAGTCAGAGGTAGATTTGAGACTGGAAATTCTGTAAGGAGGCTACTACAATCATCTTAGTAGAAGCTAGTTAGGGTCTTCCAGTGGGAACAGAGAAGGAATGAAAGTGAAAGATATTATGAGATACATTAGCTATAATAGATAGATTATATACTATACTTATCTCTTTTCTACCTCCACTGCCATCATTAACACCGATCTGGATGATTGTAGCAGCTCCCTCACAAACCTTCCCCTTTCAAGTCCACCCCTACTACCACCACCATCAACCCATGATTCTGTTTGTGATCAATTAGATATGAGAGGAGAATCAGAGATAATTCTTGTATTCCTAACATAAAAGTGCCATAGACAGATATGGTAAGGGCAGACAAGGAACAGATCTTGGTGGAAGATTATAAGCTTTGTTTTAGACTTGCTGAGTTTGAACAGCAAGTAGAATATACATGAAGATTTAAATAGGAGTCATAGACTTCAATGAAGAAGTTGATACATTAGACTTGAGATGAAAGGGAATAGAAATATTGACAGCCACAGGTTTGTCACTGCTCCATGCCTAGGATCAGGTTCTGAAAAACTAAACTCTAATCCATTAGCAGTTTGATTTTGAATGTCCCAAGAAAGATTTTTTTTACACATTACTGTTAATGGTTGATGAAGGAAGGGGCAGTCTGTTAATTGGCTTACTAATTTCAACAGGTAACAGGTATTAATTACTTCTAGGTTGGGTAAGAAAGGGGAGAGATGCTCCTAGAAATGAAGTTAAACACATAATCCCCAAGCTGCCTATCCACAGGAATTTTTCCCAGCAGAATTTATTGCTTTGTTCATGAAACTTATCAACATATGGAACTAACAATCCTTGACCTATCTCCTTCCCTCACAAGGCTATTGTGAGGAATAAATGAGATAATGAGGGAGAATATTTTATAAACTGTAAAGCAAAATATAAAAACAAGGAGATGATTTGTTCATTCAACAAACATTGATAAGCACCTAAAAATGTACAGAGCACTATGCAAGGTACCAAGGAAAATGCTTAAACATAGATAATAATCAGTCCCTATCTTCATAGAACTTATAGTCAAGTCATGGTGATGGAGTAGAGAGAAGTAGAAACACCCAATTAAGATACATCACATTACATCATAGGACAATTCGTCTACAATTAGAAGTAAGTTCTGAGGCCATCTAACCCAACACCTTCATTTTTCAGATACGGACACTGAGGCTTACCATGATTAAGTGGCACATAGCAAGTAAGCGTGAGAGGCAGAATTTGAAGCCAGAATCCTTGACTTCAGAGCCAAGACTCAGAGGCTTATAACTATAAATCTGGAAGGCACCTCAAAGGGCATTTAGTCTCACTCCCTTAGGTAAGTGACTTGTCTTAGATCACACATATTCCAAATGTCATGATTTGGACACAGGTCATCTGTACATTGTTGTTCTTTCATTCAATCATGTCTGATTCTTTGTGACTCAATCCTATCCATGGGGCTTTCTTGACAGAGATAATAGAGTGATTTGGTATTTCCTTCTCCAGCCCATTTTACAGATAAGGAAACTGAGGCAAACAGAGATTAAGTGACTTACTCAGGGTCACCCAGTTAGTAAATGTCTGAGGTAACATTTGACTCAGGTCTTTCTGACTCCAAGCCCAGTCCTTTATCCACTGCACCACCAATGTATTTCTATTAGAGACAAAGTGCCATGTGAGAGCTGAAGGGGAGAGGTATGAACAATCAGGAGAAGCAGGGAAGGATACGGAAAGAGATGGGATTTGAGTTGGGCTTTAAAGTATGAAGAGGACTTCTGCAGGCTAACAAAGGAGAGGGGAGAGCATTCTAGGCCTTAAGTATAATGAGTGAAGCAATCAATGAATGGGCATTTGTGTGGTTCCTGCTATTCTAGGTGTTGGGCATACAAAGACAAAAGTGACACTGTTTTGCCCTCATGAGGTATAGATTCTATCAGAGAGACAACATTCGCGTACAAAAGATACTGAGGATGAATGTCAGATTAAATAAAATAGAGGCTTGGGTGCAGGGAGAGAGTTCTATCAATTGGAAAAATCAGGAAATGCTTCTTGCAGACAGAAATACTCAAGCAGAATTCTGAAGGAAGTAAAGGACGCTAAAGGCAAAAGTGAGAAAAGAACGCACTCAAGGCCTCTATGCCAGAATGGACAGTGTTGGACTAGAAATCAGGATGGCTGGATAGAGAAACACAGGTGCATCCATTCCTACTGAGCTTGTGAGACTTTAGAACAGCTGATCAGCTGATCAATGCTCATTTGTCATCTTATAAGGAGAATCATTGATTACACTTCGGGGTTGTGCTAGAGCCAGTTTGACCCAGAACGGATTGTTAACCAATTTCTATTTCGGTGTGAGCATTTACATATCCTAATTCAGAAATAATACGTGTGGGGTTTGGATCTATTAAGAAACTGATGAGGAAAAGTGTCAATAATGGAGATTAAATGTAAAAGTGTGTCCCCGGGATATTTTTTTTTTCTTAGAGATCTGGTTGTTAAATCAACATTTGCCAGCAACTTTCCTCCCCTCGCTGGTTTTCCAAGAAGAGTTAATATAAGTATGATCAATGAGTTTGCAATAATAGTTATTTGGGGTCTGTTATATCAGGGCATAGGTTATTGGCACTGTGTTCAACTACATAAAATTTCAAGGGCTTTGTAGTACTAAGGTTGTTTCTTTCTCAAAACTGGCCTCGAATATAATTTTTCCAAGATAAAGGTTTTACATGCATTCTGAGATCCATTTATAAAGGCACCAATAGCCTCATTCCATCGCTTAGAAATGAGGCAACGTGAGTAAGGTCTGAGGACAGAGCCATTTAAACAAGTAATAACTAAGTCCCTGGGAAAGTAGTTTGAGAAAGTCTAGCTTGAGGAGACTCTCTTGGTCAGAGATTCTTAATTTTTGAGTAGGATGGACTCCTTTAGTAATCTGATGATATTTATGGAGCCCCCTTTCAGAATAATAGTCAAATAATTGAAGGGAAAGTTACATTTTAGTCAGAGATGAGGAAAATAACAATTCTTTTCCCCATCCAAAGGGGGCCTTTGTGAAATCTCTCCACAGCCCCCTTAAGGATCTTAGAGACCCCTTATACTAGGCTGTGGAAATGTCTGTGCTAGAAAGATAACTGGGCTGGATTGTTTCACTCAGACTCTCAGGTGCTCAGGAAGACTTTCATTTCCCTACAAGCCCATTAAAGAAAGAAATGTAAGAGAAACAATTTGTGTCTCACAGTTCTTCCTCTCCACAAGACTATAGAAACATTTACCTTGTCAGGAACCAGTCTTCTCAGGTATGAAATTAGTGGCTGGGACTAGGCAGGCTCTGAGGTCCTTTCAGAGGTCACCTCCCATCTAACTGCTCTTGTAAGTAGAGCACATCTGCCAAATCAATACTCCTGATCTGACCACATCACTTCCCTGCTCAAGAAGCTCCAGCCAGCTTCTTTTTGCCTCTAGCATAAAATACAAACTCTTTTCTTGACTTCTAAAAGGCCTTTCACAGTCTGGCTCCAGGCTTACTGTTCATTACTCTCACTCATTCTACTTTCTCCTGTTTTACTCGTTATTCCTTCATTGCACACAACATTCTGCCTCCTATCTCTATATCTTTGCTATGGTTGTTTCCTATATCTGAAAGTAATACTTTCCCTCCTTATTTCTGCCTCAGAGAATTCCTACTTTTAAATCAACTCAATTGACCTCTTCTATAAGACGTTTATCTTGCTATTCCCCTGTCCCTCTCTTCTCTCCCCATTCCCCACTCTCTCACTCCCTTATTCCTCCCAATCCCCATCGAAATTACTTTAAATCCATATGATATTGATTTTGCTAGCCCCTGGGGAAGTATGAGGTGGGAGGAGGAAGGGAAAAATGAGCACTTTCCATCTTTTTCCACACCAAGGATAATCTCTCAGCTTTAGGTCCATATATTCATGACCTATACCACCTCAGAAAATTTCTTAAAATTGAGATTTCGCCTGTTTCCTTATCTGTGAAATGAATGGGTTGAATTTGATGGCCACTAGGGACCCTTCCAACTCTAAAATTCTGATCCAATGGGAGAAAAAAAAAGAAACCCTATTAAAAGGGGCAACTAGATGTCAAGGTGGATAGAGCATTGGGCTTAGAATAAGGAAGACTCCTCTTCATGAATTCAAATCTGGCAGCAAACATTAACTAGCTGGGTAACCCTGGGCAAGACACTTCACTCTGTTTGCCTCAGTTTATTCATCTATAAAATGAGCTGGAGAAGGAAATGGCAAATTACTCCAGTGTCTTTGCCAAGAAAAAAACAAATGGGATCATAAATTATCAGATGTGATGAAAACAACTGAATGACAACATTCCTTCAAAAGTCATTCTCTGGAAAACTTTTTTGATTCCCCCTTCTAAAAGTGATTTCTCCCTCATCAAACTTTCCTAGAGTCTTTTGTTTCCATCTTCTCTATCCCTATCACATTTTACCTTCTTCCATAGTTACCAGTATCTATGTAAGGTTCTCCTCAGAATGCAGCTGTTTTTTAGAGTGAATAGTTAGGCTGGCGGATATATTTGTGGACTTATTCATACATTTGCTACATTGGAATGAAGAAAACATTATTTAGAAAATTGTGCACTAGATATAATTTCAGGCAAGCTTAATGTGTCATATTTATGATTTAGATTTTCTAACTTAAAGGCAGTGAACATTATTAGGTGAAGCTATTAAATTCTGGTTGATATTTTTATAGCTGCTTTATATTTGGAGAAGTCACAATTAAGAGATTCCCAGGTTTCCCATGGGATCCTGCAAAGGGTATTTAAAATCAGGGCCAACTTCTCAATAACTTAGCCTGAACATTGTGCTGAAAACCTCTTATCTTTGCAATGTCACTTGGGGAAAGTGGAGAAGGGAAGCAGGAATGCATAATCATAGACAGATAGAAGGCACCTGACTAGAAAAGGAAATATCTACTACCTTCTAAAAAGCTTTGGAAAATGCTTTTCAACTAATATAAAAGGTGTGAGCCCTAGTGGGTATAGAGATCCTGGTAAACTAAGTCAGATTATAGCAAAAGTATGGATGCTAGGTTCTAGGAAACAAAGTTCAAATGATCTAGTAATCTATGGTCCCTTTTCTTATGGAAATTATGTTTTGATCAAGGGATGAAATATCAGCTTTGTGCTTCAAAAATCTGTCACGTTTTGATGGGGAAAGCTCTCCCTTTATCAGTGCAAGGTTCAACAACCTCTTTGTGAGTTGTTATAGCCAAAAAATCCATTTTTCCAAATCTAACCTGGTAACAGATAGTCTTCTGTAACTTAGTCTGGTCCTTGGGTGATAGATATTGGGGCCTGTGGGAGGATCTGCCAGAGCTTTTTCTTGGCTGGTGTAGCCTTTAAGAACCTGGGATCACTTTTACCCCAGCACAAGGCTTCGGTCTGGGACTTTGGAAGAGGAAGATACCCATCCGGGTAAGCATATAATATGTGGTAAATGGATTGTAGAGATTCAAAACAAAGCTCTCTGAGTGGGGAGTCAATACCTACAGGGACAGTCAGAGAGGGAGGGAGGCAGTATGGCGTAGTACATAAATTCCTAGACTGGGAGGCCAAAAAGCCATAATTAAAACTGTGTCTACTAGCTGTGTGACATCAGGCAAATGCTTTGGTCTCCCTGAGCTCCAGGAGGATAGCTGTAGATGATTTATCTCTAAAATGTTTTCCAGTTCTAACATTTTATTTTCAAACATTACCCATGGTAGGTCTGTCTTATGATGGCTAAGAGTTCTTTGCAAACCTGGCCTCAGACATTTACTAGCTGTATGATCCTGGGCAAATCACATAACACGATTTGCCTTAGTTCTTCATCTGTCAAATGAGATGGAGAAGGAAATGGCAAACAATTCCAATCTCTCTGCCAAGACAACCTCAAATGGTCATAGAGAGTTGGACACGATTGAAGCAACTGGACAATAAAAACCCATTTTCAAAGTTCTTTCCTGTGACACACACACATTACATAATACAAACATATATATACACACACTGGTATAACCTTTGAAAATCCAGAGTCATCTTTAGGCTGTGTTGAAGCCCTGGAGGGGGATGCCATGTAGGGGAAATATTCAAATATATGTAGTGAAATTAAATGTAAACTTGTAGAGAGTCAATTTTAAAACACTGTGGTTGAGTTTCGTTTAAAAATCCTAGATACACTGTCCCATGAAGGTGTAGCATTCTAAGGGGAATGGTATTCCCCAAGGTGACAATCTCCTAGGTATGAAGTGATTGGGAAAAGCAAGTCTAACTTGAATAACATGTCAGAAATAACGATCTTGTTATTTAAAGCTGAATTGAAGTGAAAATCCTATAGAAGCACTTTTGACATTCCCATTAATGCTATGTGGGCTCATTATGATGGATGGTGCTAATAAACACCTAGGGAATAAGAAATGATTGATTAGGCCATTACTTTAAAGTGTTGCTGAAAACTGCCTTGCAAAGTGTACTTGCATCTCTGTAAATGAAAAATGTATGTTCAAACAGTGTCAGCCGTATTAAATTATCTCTTTTCTGTCAGAGTATATGTAAATTTATGTGCACATCCTCAACTCAAGAATGAGGAGGGGTATTTTATATGGGCATGCATTTACACAGTTGGGGATGCATCCCTATTAATAGTATGAATAGAGCTCACTAGCTCAGTTTGTTAGCACATAGTACTTGTGAGACCACTACCTTAGGTTGAGTCCCATATGGGCTCTTAGCTAAGTCCTGTTTAATGGCCACAAGGTACAATCCAATCACAAATGGATATTGTAAAAATAAGATAAAGTAAAATAAAATAAAACAATAAATGGACATGGTACAAAAACAAGTGGAAATGACTAAGATGGATCCATGTCAGTTCTTCAATACCATACAAAACAATCCCTAAAGGGCATGGGCTATTGACAATGGGACATCATCTTCGAAATCAGTAATGTTTAATACACATATTATGTAACTCAAAGTTAGAGATTCATCAGAGTGTCTAGCATGTAATAGTTACCTAATAAATGCTTGTTGATTTAATAATAACTAATGCTTACCACATGTGAGAATAATCAAAGTGATCAAATATGATTTTGTTTATGTCACCATTTTAAGATTAAGTAGGTTTATTTTAAATAAACTTTTCTATCTTGATTTAAAAAAAACCAATGATCATATAAATGACAACATATTTAAATATATATATACTCTGTATTTCGTATCTCTCATATCACAAGTGCAGCCAAATCTCTCATATCTACTACTTGTCATAATAAGTAAAAACACAGACATGTCTTGATTCTTCTTTCTGCAAACATTAATTATAATTTTGATATGATTTATTGTCATATTTAATTATAACATATATAGGATGATTGAAGTAAACCTTATTGGATAGCATGTGAACTGTTTTTAATAGGGCAATATAGTGAGATAATAGCAACAATATTAAGATTATAACAATAGTACCAACATAATAGGATAGCTATTTTCTCTAGACTTCGAAGCACCCCTAATATTTTTTTTATCAAATTAGTGTCATATTCTTCTTTTTCTTTAAGATGGAGAGAATGTCTCTTTATTTAGTATTCAGAAATGCTCTGAGGCTAAGTAGAAAAGAAATAATATAAGTTTCTAATTGGGTGTTTAAATTCTGGAGCATCAAGGTGATACAGTGGATAGTGTGTTGGGCCTGGAGTCAGGAAGACTCATCATATTAGTTGTGTAACCCTAGGCAAGTCATTTAATCCTAATTTCTCAATTTCCTCACCTGTTTAAAAAAAAAAAGCTGGAGAAGGAAATAGCAAACCACTCCACTATCTTTGCCACAAAAAACCCCTAAAAACAGTAACATTCAACTGGAGTTGCAAAGAGTTAGACACAAGTGAAAAGACTGAACAAAATCTTCTGGGGTTTAGGTTATCTGGTTGGAATTATTTGTATAATTAGACTAAATAGACTTTATATGAGGATCAAGGAACCCCCTTACAAGTAAGATCAGTGAACCCAGTGAACAAACTTTTTGATGATACATACTTTAACTCCTCAGAATCTGGAGTTTTATTCATTTTTATCTAAAATGTTTGTTCTTCAAAATACAAAATATTATATTATATATTAAAATATTATATAAAATTTAAAAAAATAAATTTTAAAAAATGCTTGTTCTTGGCTGGATTTGAATAGATGAGTGTGCTAGACAAGCAAAGGGCCTCTGGATAAGTGAGGCATTTCTAGATTTATTATCTGACTGGAAAATGCTACTCCCTACCTTCTTTCAATAAACCATTTCTGTTTATTTGTAAGAATAACTCATTGCAAGACAAGCTAAATGCTGACTCCTTGGAGTCTTGTGGGGGTGTATCTAAGCAATTTCAGGGCTGTACCAGAACCCATCCATTCTAAATGTAATATACTTTACATTGGTTTTGTCTCATGGATACCCTTTTTGAGAGCAGCAGAAAGTACAAGAAAATATAGATTTTAGAATAATTGCTATAATTTGTGTATAAAGGTAATGAAATACATGCTTCATGATTAGTTAGAGCAGAATGTAAAAAAGGAGATATTTTTAACTTGTACATTGAATGAGTCAATTAGAAGTCCACAAGAAAATAAATGCTTAAATATGTCCAGACATATGTATAGTGGGGTGAGGCAGGATGGTATGGTGAAGAGGGAGCTGACCTTGAAGACAAAAAGAAAAGAGAAAAAGAGAGAGAAAGAAAGAAGGGAAGGAAGAAGAAAGAAAGAAGAGTAAGAAAAGAAGGGAGAAAAAAGAAAGAAAAGATAAAAAGGAAAATAAAAGAAAAATGAAATGTTCCAACTGTTTCATTAATCTCTCATTTACTATATGTCTCCTTTTTCTAGGTGTAAATAACCTGAAACATGTCTTTGATGCTATTTCTTTTTTTTTTAACCTGGAGCAATTGGAATTAAGTGACTTGCCCAGGGTCACACAGCTGGGAAGTATTAAGTATCTGAGGTCATATTTGAACTCAGGTCCTCTTGACTTCAGAGCTGGTGCTCTAACCACTGCACCATCTAGCTGCCCCGAGGCTATTTCTTAAATAAGTTATTTTTGTAGTATTGTAACTTACTTATCTTTATATTGCCTCTGGAGGATTTATGGAGAAACATGGACAATAATCACACAAATGAATAGGTATAGATTGCAATCTAGTCCAAGAGAGAAATGCTGATAAGCTCATAAATCCATTAAAAACTATTTATATTTACATAGTTTTATCATGTACTTTATTCCTAACAACCTTGAAAATAATGTCATGAAATATTATCATCTTTATTTTATAAATGAGAAATCTGAGGCATTGAGTAGTTAGTGACTTGCTTATGGTCACAGAGCTAGCAAAAGTCTGAGCTGAATTTAAACTGAAGTGGTTTTGTTCCAGATGAAGTCTTTCCAGAAGAATGTACAGTTTCCCATTTTCTAATTTTATTGATATTTATGTACAAGAATCATATGGGAGAGCAGATGTGAAAGGGCTGCAATCCCAAAAGAAGCAACAAGATGTAGTTGAGGGAAAGCAGATTTTAGGGTTAAGAAAAGGGACTATCAAATGCTGCCTCCAGCACATATTGATATTTTAGACTAGGTAAGTTACTTTAAAATTTTTTAAAATAGTATTTTATTTTTCCAAATACATACAAAAATAGTTCTCAACATTCACCTCTGCAAAACCTTGTGTTCCAATTTTTGTCCCTTCCCCTCCTTCAAGATAATAAGCAATCCAATATACAACTCTCTTAAGATTATAAAATGCAAAGCAGCTGCCAATCTGTGTTGGTAGAGGGAGTTTCTTCACCAAGAATTCTTTAAAACAATGAAAACATGGGCCTATTTTTTTTAAGAGTACCTTTCTTTTGTTCTACTAGACTGTACATGCCTTAAGGGCAAGTGCCATGGCTTTTTCACTTTTGCATTTTCATTAGAGCCTCAGGCAGTATATTGCACGCTGGAGAACACCAAATGAATTTGTTTCGTCCTTCTCTTAAATATTTGAGTGTTAATGACCATTGGTTGAAACAAAACTATCAATGTGGCTAAATTAAACTTACTTTAAATTCTCCAGCTCTTGTATACTTTAAAAATTATTTCCCCATTCATTAGCTCATTTAATTCTCTAACTAACTGGGACTAACACTTGGAAATAAGCTGGGCAGGTACTGTTTAATAGATGAAGAAACTGAGATCCAAAAAGTGCAGAATGACTTGCAACAAAATGAATTAGTGGTAGACCTTTAACTGGACAGACCTCTAGTACATTTCATACTCTAGCAGGTTTTCTCTCTTTCAATCAGACCAATCTGTTGTGATGATTGATGATGCAAGAGACAGGTGAATAATAGAGAAGGTGCTTTGACACAGCTCAGTGCTACCCAGGAGTTCCAGCAAACCAGCCACAGGATGCAATCCTTTTTTGGCTCATTCTATGAGCTCTGTATGGATCTGCTATTGTATCTGCCTCCAACAGCTGATATTAAACCAAGTACCTTTTCTCATACCTGAAGTAGGCAGTGGCAGATCACAGGATGTATAGAATCCTAGCATTTAGGATAAGAAAATAATAATAATACTAGTAAATAATAATAGCTAACATTTGTATAGTGCCAAACATTATCCTAAGTGCATTTAAAAAAAAAAAATCTTATTTGATATTCACAACCACCTTAGGAGGTAGATGCTCCTTTTCTTTTTTCTTTCTTCTCCTTTTTCTTTTTTCTTTTCTTTCTCCATTTATAAAAAGCAAGTAGAGCTTAAGTGACTTGCCCAATGCCATACCACTATTATCTGAGGTCAGATTTGAAGTCAGGTATTCCTAACATTAGACTCAGAGTTCTAGCCTGGAGAAAGGTTGTGCTCCAAAGAGTTGTAAAGCATCGTAAGCCAGCAGCAATAATAATGGAAGCTTCAGGGGGCAGTGTGGAGACTCACAGGAATAATTTCAGTGTGGAGACTCACAGGAATAATTTCCTTGTCTTGTTGAGAGCCAAGAAGCACTAGAGTGCCTGGACCATGCAAAAGAGCTGTGTGTTTAAGGGTTTCTGGGGGATCTATTTCCCCTCCCAACCACCAGTGTAATAATCTGCAGAATATCATACCTATTTGTGCATTTGAGACAGGGGTGACTCCATTTTTAATTTCCCTCCGTTATTTCCCTTACTATCCGGTTCCAATTAAATTCTTTGCTATTTGACATAAGATTATTACCCAGTTTGTTAATAGAGTATTCATTGTGATGGGGGCATTGTCTAATATTATCTCCACAATGACCCCAACTTACTGTGGAATTTCAGAGGTGAGTCCACCACCCATTACATAATCTTTTTTCCTCCATACTTTTTTTAAATTTTATTTTTTATATAGCTTTTTATTTACCAGATATATGCATGGGTAATTTTTCAGCATTGACAATTGACCTTTTGTTTCAGTTTTTCCCCTCCTTCACTCCCCCCCCCCAGATGGCAGGTTGACCAATACATGTTAAATATGTTAAAGTATAAATTAAATACGATATACTCCATACTTCTTTGAATTAAAATCCAGTATATCGTGTCAGTTTGGGCCTTTGGCACCTCCTTCCTATATTACAATAACAGCAGAGAAATTGATAATTTTTTCCCAAACTCAGGCATCTCATTTTCTGAGTTCTGTATTGGGTTTAAGTGGCGTGAAATCACATCCTGTACTAGAGAGAGAAGAATTGGTTCATATAATTGCTTTGAATTCCTAGCCATTCTTGATTGCCTTTGTCTTAAATTTTTTTGTTTTATTTTTTTCAATTAACAAGCATTCATTTTCTCTCTCCATCACTTCTCTCCCAAATGAACAAACAAAAAAGACAAAGAAAACTCTCATAGCAAAATTGTCACTATAAAACTGCATTCTTACATTGGTCCTCTCCAAAAATCCTACTCATTCTTTAAAGGCCTTTTCACCTGCCTATTAGGACCTCATTTAGCCCTTTGCTCCTTTCTAAATACATTTAGCATATAATTATTTCAGACTATCCTTGTCTGTGTCTGTTTCTTATTCCTCTATTAGATAGTTCTTTTCAATAAATCAATGACCCCAGTTTACCTTTTACAGCGTCTTGCATACATTAGGCATTTTATTTCTAATTAAATTCTTTTTCAGTTTGCAAGCATTTATTTTCTCTCCCTCTCAACTCATTTTCTAGTAGGGAAAAAAACAAGCCAAAATTCTTAAAACAAATGTATACAAAACAAAATTTTACATTGTCCATGTTCAAGACTGTATGTCACATTCTGCAGCCTGAGTCCCTCACCTTTCTGTCAGAATACGGATATTATACTTTATTATTGATCCTCTGGTCATTGCTTTGATTCAAGTTCATCAATTTCTCACATTTGTTTGTCTTTACAATGTTGCTTTTTTAATTACATTTTCATAAAGTTATTTTTAAAGTATAAATTGTTCTCCTGGTTTGGCTCAATTTCACTCTGCATCAATTTATACAAATCTTGCTAAATTTCTCTTTGTGTCTTTCATCATTTCTTATAGTATTCTTTTATGTTCAAACACCATACTTCATTCAGTCACTTCCTGTTGCTTGAGTCCCCATGGTGGATGTTTTACAAAGTTTGAAAAGCAAATAAAACATTCTCTAAACTTCTTTTATGTGCAATGTCTCATTTAATCCTCATGACAACTCTCAGATAGCTGGGGATTATCTTCTCCTTTGGACAGTACAAGAAACCAAGGTTCAAAGAAATAATATGAATTGTCCGGAGGCACTCAATGATTTAGTGGCATTTACAAGTATATGCAAGGTCTCAATGAAACTCCAAACCCTTTAGTTGTCAATGATTTCAGTCTCTTCCCCCTTTTACTCATACAAGACTCCTTTGATCCTTATATGGAATGAAGCAATGAAAAAGCATTAATATGCATATAGAGGCTTTGGGCATCAAGGTGGTACAATGGATAATGGACAAGCCTACACACAGGAAAGCCTGAGTTCAAATCTTGCCTCAGACACTTATTAGCTGTGTGACTCTATGCATGTCACTTAACCCTGTTTGCCTCAGTTTCCCTATCTGCAAAAAGAGTTAGAGAAGGAAATGGCAAATCACTTTAATATTTTTGCCAAGAAAACCCCAAATGGGGTCACAAAAAGTCAGACAGGACTGAAACAAATTAATAAACACAAGGCATTGGGTTAAACAGTGGAGGTATAAATTTTTAAAAAGCAAAACAGTTCCTTTCCTTAAAGAGTTTGCATTCTAAAGAAGGGAAACAATACATCTTGGGGGAGGGTTGCCAAGAGAATCATAGGGATGATGATATAAGCCATGGGGCAGTAAATGGACTAAACTTTTCTAAAAACAGTGGTACTTACTGTGGATTTGTTTGCTATGCCTAGAGCAAGATGTGGAAAAAGAAAATTGTTCCAGAAGATGAGGGCAGATGTGAGTGATGTAGACACCAAAAGTTGGGGTTCAGTCATGTGAAGAATTCTCAATGACCATTCTCTTTAGCAAAAGGTAGATTTATTTAGAGAAGAGGTTACACCACAAGAACCAGGACTGGTAAATATGAAATAGAGTTGGGAGAGCATATGAAAGTTCCTCAGTGGAACTCATATTTATCCAGTGGAAAGGAAGCACTCCATGATGTTGGGGTCTCTGAAAGGGACTTAGCACCCTAAAAGAGCTAGATGGCTGTAAGGAGAAGAGGGGTCAGGAGAGACAAACAGCACCAGGCACCGTGGGGTTAGGAGCGACCACATGGCATGGGGGGGAGGAGTAAGGGGAAAGTCATCACTAGGCAGTGCCATGGTGGACTGACCCAAAGGAAGTCAGCAGCCCATATGTAGATTTTACAGGGAAACTTTAACCTCAGGGACATGACTGGGATTTCTGACAGGGCACGGCAAGGGGAGTGTCCATCATGGGAAGTTGCAACCTGCACTTCCCAAGGACCTTAAGGTGAGATTTGGGGCTGGATGATAATTGTTGGAAGGGCAAACAACATGTCACCCAGGTTTTGGCACCTTGTTCACCCAGTGGTCGTTACAGCTCAGAGTGCTTTTCAAGCTGTTTACCTTGACTAGTTTTGAGAAGTGGCCATGATTAAATGGATAGAATCTTGGTGTAAGAAATCACTATTTTCAAGTCTTACCTCTGACATGTGCTAGCTGGGTGACTTGAGGCAAATCATTTGATCTATCTAGACCTTTGTTTCCTCATCTGCAAAACAAGAGGGTCAGAATAAAGGGCCTCTGAATTTACTTCTACTTCTAAATCTACACTCCAATGATCTTAAAATAACACTTTCAACATGTCATTTCCTTAAAAAAGAACCCCTATCCCTCAGAGAATTAAAATCCAGATTCTTCTGTCAATTGTTCACATCTATGATTTGGCCCAACTCTATCTACTCAATTTCCTTTCCCACTACTTATTCATTCATAAAATTCTAATTTAGCTAACCTGGTCTTGTTACTAGTCTATGATAGGCTGTGCTTACCACTGCTTTCCTTTGTGTTCTGGTCCAGCCCAGACTGCCCTCCTACCTCCTTTCCACCTAACAAAGTTCTATCCAGCTTGCAAGACCTATTTCAAGCTCCAGCTCCAGCTCAAAATGATTACTCACTTTTCTAATGCCTTTATAATTTGCACTTTTCAAGATAGATCTTATTTACAGCTAAGGCTTAAGCTCCTTAAGCACAGGTATCTACTTCTCTTGTATCCCTTACATTCCCTAACCTAGTCCTAGGCACATAGGAGGGGTCAGTAAATACAACTTAATTGATTGAATTCTCTTCCTGTTTATTAATGTCATTTCCATTTTGTTCTAGTTTTTTTTTTTAATTTACTGCAATGTAAATAATGCTTTGTGATTTAGTAAAGTCAATTCAACAAGCTTTTATTAAGTGATTAGTATGTATAGAACAGGCTTGGTGCTAAGCCACAGGGAAACAAATACAAGCTGAATTTAGTCACTGCCCACAAAGAACCTGTAGTTTAATATATAAGAACATAAAAGGAAAAACTGAAGGTGGCAGATGGGTGATACAGTAGACTGGATATAGCACTAGCTCTGGAATCAAGAGGACTTGAATTCAAATCCAGCCTCAGACCCTTGACTCTTACTAGTTGTGTGATCCTAGGCAAGTCACTTAACTCCTGTTGCCTTGTCCAAATAAATAAATAAAAAAGAGGAAACCAAAAAGGGGGGATGGGGAACTTGGTAGAGAAAGTCCAGAGAATCAGAAGTAAAGCCTCAAATATAAATTTATATTCCTAATTAAAACATACCTGATATAGCATTCCTTTGAAAGTAGAGATTTTGAGAATGGAAACTATCCAATCAGAGGGAGAGACTGAAGGGGTAAATAGTACTTTCAATAGGATAAACCCATAAATGAAGTAAATTTACAAGGTGAAGAGATTTCTATGGTAGAGAAAGTGCTGGATAGGATCAGGAGGTGCTATCTCCAGAGAAATGAAAACACTTGACAAAGGACTTTTTTTTAAATAACTCTGTGAAGTGGCCAGTGCAAGTATTTCTCCCCATTTTACAGATTACATTTTAAATGGAAAACTGAGGTCCAGAGAGGTCAAGGGACCTATTAATGGTCACATAGCTTGCAAGGGTAGGAGCTGGTCTTCACACCCAGATCGTGAAATCCAGCCATCATATTTTAATGTCGAAGAAACAGCCTTTACCTTTAAATGAGACCAAGGTCACACAGCCAGTAAGCAGCAGTCCTGGAAGTCAAATCTAGCCCCCCTGACCCAAAGTGCTCTTTAGGTGATACCATGCTACTTCTTAATAATAAGTGGCTTCAAATTCCCCTGCCCCCGGCCGCTAGAATAAGTGTCTGTGTCAGTGGTTTTACTTAGAGTGAAAGAGAAGCTTCAACCAGACAGGCAGAAAATGTTGAGTCAGGGCTGGGCAGAGGCTGGATAAAGCCCTGGTGACCTCAGACCCATAACCATCCCTCCAGAATGACAGGCTCATTCCCAGGGCCCAGCACATCCCAGAAGCCAGTTCAGCATGGGGGCCCCCCTCTAATCTCGAGAATCTCCCTACCCTTTTGCTACCCTTTTTCCATTTCAGCTCAAAGGCTGAGCCTAGTTGACAATTAGCTGACAATAGCTTTTTTGGGACTGAATGGTAAATGCTGTCTTAGCTCTTAATAACAGGTCAATAATAATGATAATCAGAGCTGACATTTATATAGCTCTTTAAAGTTTTAAAAGGGCTTTGCAGACATTTTCTCACATGACCCTTCAAACAACCCTGTGAGACAGATACTGCAAGTGTTCTTATTCTCCCCTTCCCCCCCCCTTTTTTTTAACAGGTGAGGAAACATGTCTCAAAGAAATTAGGTGACTGGCCCTTAGTCACTCAGATTGGAAATGCCAGGGGCATGAGATGAACCCAGTTTTCCTGACTTTCAGTCTGTCTTGCACCCTATCCTCTGCTTCAGTGTGTGCTCCCAACAGATGCCTTCTCAGTTTCCCAAGGGTAGCCATTCAGCGCCTTTACAGGATCATAGGATTTTATAAATATAGAAATTGAGACCCAGAGATATAGAGTGACCTCCCCTAAGTCCCTAAGAATTGGCATTTAAATTCTAGGTCCTCCAATTCCAAATCCATTGTTCTTCCCACTAAACCATCATCTCTTATCTTTGTTAGGAAATTAACATGACATAACAGGAACAGCATCGATCTAAAGAGTTGAGACACCTGGATTCTCTTTTCCTTCTCTGGGGCTCTATTTTCTTATTGACAAAATAGAGCAAGAACTGACTAGATGATCTCAAAGGTCCCTTTCAAATATAAGATTTAAAAATCTATTACCTCATTTTTCCTTATCTTAAAATACCTCCCCTAGAGGAAAGGGTAAGAACAAACTCATACCTTACTGTTTCGCTATTTGAGAAAGGATTGATGGGGGTATGGGTGAAAAACATTGGTGGACATGAGTGTTTTCTATTATCTGCGGCTTTCAAATCTCCACGCTACACGACCTGGCACCATGCCTCTAAAGGACACAGATATTTGAGAATTGGATGCAATTCATGACTAGCAAAAGAATTCCACAGAAACATCATCAACAATATAGTTTTCAAATTATGCAGAGAGAAAGTAGGGAGAGGATGAATAGAGGGTTAAGTTTCTATTAAGTATTCTTCATCTGACTTCCAGTGCCCTTCCTTGGAGTTACTAGTAGACACAAGTTGGAGACATAATTAGGTCTTTTTTCTCCATTCTAAAGTAAAACACTGAAAGAAAGAATAGAGCTGGGAAACACACCAAGAATGGGCATTTTCTTGTTCAAGTTCTTGCTACACTACCGTGGGCTAAAAGCCATTCTGTAGGTCATACCAGCAAGAATGCCCTTGAGGAAGGAAAAATAAGCCTTGTTTTTAGGTATTCAGTTTGGGGATTTTTTCCCTTCTAACACCCTTTCTTTCAATTCTTCCACTTACCAAAATGTCCAGGAACTCACTGATGTGAGAATTCTCTCCACAAATACAAACTGTCATCCCTCTATGTTTATGAAAACATTGTGATATAGAAGAAAGAGCAATGAACTGGGTGTCAGCAGATCTAGTTTCAAATTATGTCTGATATTTCCTGGATGCGTGACCCTGAGGTAATCACTAAGCTCATAAGAGCCTCACTTCATGCATCCGTAAAATGGTAATAATAATGCTTACATTGTGTCCCTTAAAGTGTTGGCAAGAGGAAAAAGCTTCAAAAACCTTAAATCATTGTATGAATATGTGAATTATCTTCCTTTTCATGAGTGACTGGTTCCTTCCAAATTCATCATCTGGTAATTAAGCTTTCAGTAATGAAGCTCTCTGGATTTAGCTATCCTTTAGACCAGAAATACATGGTTGAAACCCTTTCTTAATGTCTTTCTAGCTTGTTATGTCTTGGGAGAGCTGGCCCTCTATAAGCTTTTTGACATTTCTATCCCAAATCATTTTAGTAGAGGTGGATATAGGTAAATTATGTTCTACAATGGGGCAAATAGAAGAGGAATTTTAGAGAAAACTAATTTCACTGAGAGAGAGAGAGAGAGAGAGAGAGAGAGAGAGAGAGAGAGAGAGAGAGAGAGAGACACAGAGAGAGAGAGAGACGGAGAGAGACAGAGACAGAGACAGAGAGAGAGAGAGAGAGAGAGAGAGAGAGAGAGAGAGAGAGAGAGAGAGAGAGAGAGAGAGAGAGAGAAGAAATCATATGGAACTCAGGGACTTTTAGAAAGATCACGGAAATGATAACCAATAGAATAGTGACATGTCCAGAGTGATTGTAGATAAAGTATCCAAACAGAATTAGAACTCAGGTCCTCTGGCTCCAAATCCTGTGCTTTTTTCAACTATATTGTAGCAACTGTATTTAAAAAAAAAAAATGGGAGGGAGGAATTGCAGTTAAGAGCCCCTAGTGTTATATCTAAAGAGCTTTCCCAGTTCACAGGTATGAAAATAGATGCTATAACTTATTATGCATGAAATAAAAAAAAAAAGATTTGTGTTTCAGTCCAACCAAACATTACCCTTTGATTTTTATTATTGTGAACTAGAGACTACGAGTGTCTACTGAGGAATTTTAATGTCAAAATTTTAATGTCAAACCAAGACAGAATAGCAGTTGATTTCAGAAAAGCAATTGTGTGGAACTTATGAAGAAGCTTATCAGCAGAAAATTCCCTTTAGAGACAAATCTACAATCATAAATCCTTCACAAAATCCCATAAATTATTTTTGTTCATTTTTCAACAGTAGCCCTGAATATATAGAGTATAGTATAGGTCTAAGAAGTCTGTCCAAGGGAAGCTAGGTGGTGCAGTGGATAGAACAGCAGTCCTGAAGTCAGGAGGACCTGAATTCAAATGTGATCTCGTACACTTAACACTTTCTATCTGTGTGACCCTGGGCAAGTCATTTAACCCCAATTGCCTCAGGGAAAAAATTCTGTCCAATTGAAGCATGAAGAATATCTAATGCAATTGTCATCATCAATACTAGGTTTTATATACTCTGGCATAGGCAAACTAAGGTGGTCCTATCATGGGTACCACTGAGTGATCCTTTGAATGATATCTTACCACTATCTGCTAAACTTCTCTTTTTCAGTTTTTTCTTCCCTCCTTCCTTCCCCCTATATTTCTTCCTTTTTTTCTTCTGTTCCTTTCCTTTCCTCACAATCTCCTTTGCCTCTGCCTAACGCAGCTAGATTGTGTAGTGGATAGAAAGAGGGTTGGGTCCTGCAAGGCTGGAACTCAAATGCAGCCTCAGAGATTAACTAGCTGTGTAAAATGGGGATAATAATAGCATCTACCTCCCAGGGTTATTGTGAGGATCAGATGAGATAATATTTGTTTTCTTCCCTAGACTGGCTAGTAGTGGCTGATGATACTTAGGCATTATGTTTAGCTCCACTAGCGATACTAAAAGAGTCAAAGGTACTATATCTGTAGAGCTAGCAAACTCCAATTTACTCTCAATTGCAGGCATGCTGATTTCCCAGCTGCCTAACTGAAAATCATGTCCACTCCTTCATCCTGCCTTCAGTTACTACCACTTAACAATTCTCTTAACCCCATTCTCTTTAGCTCTATTCCTCTCAAAGCTCAGCTGTGCTTATTCTTTCCATCATACCTTCTGGAAAACAACTTAATTTTGTCATTTTAAAAATGGAGGTAATACCTATTACAGCTATACATTCTGAGAAAACAGATACTTTACCATTAAGAATGCATGGGGGAGATCCTTTCAGAAAGTTTATTCTACTGGGATCTACAAGTTTTTTCCCCTCATATGTATAAAATAGGGTATGATGACTCTCATGTTTTGATGAATATGAATGTAAAGTAGCAGTATGAGATGGTGGATAGTTGTCTTTGCAGTTCTTGGTAATCCTGATCAGGAACATCTAGATTTAGGTCTCAATTCTAATATCTGGATGACACTGGGCAACTTAACTTCTCCGTTCCCTAAATAATTCTCTGAAGCTATAGATTGCAAAAAAGATGTCCATTTATATGGAAAGAGAAAGTCCTCTTTTTAGAAATTCTCAAAACAGCTCCTACTTTTATTTGTCCGATACATTTTTAAATTTCAATTTTGTTAATCTCTCCTTTTGTTTTCAGGATTTCTATTTTGCTATTTAATTGGAGTGGATATTCAACTTGTTAGTTTTAATTTGCTTTAAATTGCATACCCAATTAATTGATGTACTCTCTTTTACTGAGAAGAGGCTTAAACTTAATAATCCACCTCTAATACTATTCAAGTCATCTTGGAAATACCTCTTAATTTCTCTGAGCCTCAATCTCTTTATCTGTAAAATGAAGAAATTAGACTAGATCAGAGATTTTTAAACTTTTTGTGACATGGACCCTTTCCCTTCTCTCTCCTCCCCAAATCTAGTGAAACCTAAAGGCACCTTTTCAGAATTGTTTTTAAATAAATTAAATAAAATACACAGATTACAAAGAAAATAAATTACATTGAAAAATTACATAAGTATCTCTATCTAGATATCTATATTATATTTATGTTTAAAGTTCTGAGACCCCCATGTTAAGCACTCTAGGACTAAAATGGTCTTCGGGATTCCTTCCACTTCTAAAACTATGATCCTGTGAGAGGTACAAAATATATGTAAACAAATGAGTCAGAATTGGAATAAAAATAAAGATCCCAACTGATAATTATTCATTAGTATTTCCCATATAAACTGAGAATAAGTGAGAGGCTCTGAGAGTGGTGGTTTGTCCATTCAGTGGTTTGTCCAAAGAATTTACTCTAAAAATTCTTTAATTTTGTCTTAAACAGTAAAAAAAAATTATAAGGAGTATTATCACTTTCCCCATCGATTCCAAAGACCAGTATATTAAATTACCCTGAGATAAATTGTTAATAAATTGTTGTGGTTGAAAGGAGTTTATTAGGAATCACAACCGTAGTGCTTATTTATTGGGTTTGTTTCTTCCTTCTCAAAGAAAACAGGACCTCAGTCAGGGGATGCTACAACACACAATGGAAGGGAATGCTGTGCAAAGTCACCAACTTTAGTTTCTCCTCCAGAGCCATGTGGGCCTAGTAACAAGATATAGATCAGAGTGCCTCACTGGGGATCACAGAATGGCAGACGAGGACCTGTAAGATGATCTAGTCCACTCATTCCTATGCTCCCCCTACTTTACATATAAAGAAAGTAATGAAAAGTGACTTACTTAAGGTCTCAACTGCTAAGTGGCTGTTGTTATTGTTCAGTTTGTTTTAGTGGTATCCAACTCTTCATGAGCCTATTTGGGATTTTCTTGGCAAAGATACTCAAGTAGTTTGTCATTTTCTTCTCCAGTTCATTTTACAGATGAGGAAACTGATTAAGTGACGTGTCCAGGAGCCTAAAATTAGTAAGTATCTGAGGTTAAATTTGAACTCGGGAAGATGGTGATCTTCCAAACTTCAGGACCCAGCATTCCACCTACTGTCACCTACCTGCCCCTAACTGACTAAGCCAGGACTAAAATTCTGGTCTTCTGTTTGCTAGTCTCAGCACTTATAAATATGTGGGCCTTTACTCTATTTATGAGACTTCATTTATCATGGAAAACAATCCTCAAGTACCATGGAGAAGGAAGAATTTCTTCTCTCTCTGTCTCTGTCTCTGTCTCTGTCTCTCTCTCTCTGTCTGTCTTTCTGTCTCTATGTCTCTCTCTCTCTCTCTCTCTCTCTCTCTCTCTCTCTCTCTCTCTCTCTCTCTCTCTGTCTCTCTCTGTCTCTGTCTCTCTGTCTCTCTCTGTCTCTGTCTCTCTGTCTCTCTCTGTCTCTGTCTCTCTGTCTCTCTCTGTCTCTCTGTCTCTCTCTCTCTCACTCTCTCTCTTTTCTTTTTACAATAATATGCATTTTTTTTAATGCTGAGGCAGTTGGGGTTAAGTGACTTGCCCAGAGTAACACAGCCAGGAAGTATTAAGTGTCTGAGGTCGGATTTGAACTCAGGTCCTCCTGACCTCAGGCCTGGTGCTCTATCCACTGCACCACCTAACTGTCCCTTAACTACAATGTCTTAAAAAGCTGCTTCCCCAGTCTTGATCCTGGCTCTGATATTATGATTTAGGACAGAGATGTCAGACCTGTGACTGGGAGACTACGCATGCACCACAACACTACTAAATACTCCAAAGCAGCTTAAAATGTAATTGGAAAATGTTTAACAAAATAAGCAAAAAGGATGCACGCTTTATGGTCCTTGGAGTTGGACATCACTGGCCCAAGGCACTGTCGATTCCTTCTTCTGCTTTTGACATTGCCTAAAGAGCCTAAGTGAGAAGGGAGGGACCCAAACAACTCCTCTGGTTCACGGCACCTGTGCTAGACAGGCTGGAGAAATTTTCAGGATGCCGGGTCACTGAATACAGTTGGCAAGGAAGCAACTCCTGGGACTGGTGAAGTCTCGGGTCAGATCATGGTGGCAAAGATGGAACTTTTCATCCCAGAAAAGGGTAGGCTGTCTTCCTGGGTCAGATGCCTGAGTCTCTCCCTGGAGACCCTTCTTCTCGGCTTGTTTGTGTTCCCTGCTTCACTTGAGGCCTCTCTGAAAGCTGCTGGGTTAATTAGCAGAACAACATATAAACGAGGCCTGGCTCCCCTGAGGATGCCCATTTTCCCTTAGAGTCAGCGGCCAAGTAGACTCGATCTCATGCTCAAGTATTCCTCCTCAGTGGCTGTTACTTTTCCTGGTTTTGTGCCCTAGTCACCAGTGTTATTGTTATATTGCCAACAGTCATTTCCCCTCTTATTCCCTGAGAATGCTTCAATTTATGTATCTCCTACGTTGCCTATTTACAAAAGAGAGACGGCCTTGGTCCATTGTCACTTTGGTACAAATTAGAAGTTTAAAAAGGCTGGTGAAAGGAACTGAGAACACACAATGTCAGAGCATGGGATATAGTGGTAGAAAGAACCTTACAAAATAGATGCTGGAACATAGGATGCTGAAATGTTAGAACACAAAATGTCAGAGCATGGAATATCAGCAATAGAAAGAGCTTTACAAAATAGATGTTGGAACATAGGACTCTGAAATGTTAGAATCTAAAAAAAAAAACAGAGAAAGTTGAATTTTTGAAAATGGAACTAGAAAAAACAAACAAAAAAACAAAAAAACTTTGTGTTGGATTACCTTAATCCAGCTTCCTTATTTTGTTGTTTAGGATTTGTCCCTTCCCTGCTCCTTTTCTCTTTTTACTAATGGGTCCTTTTTTGGAAGCCAGTTTTCATTTAAGTCTTGGTTGGTTGCAAAGCAGATTCGTTATTTGTTCAAGTTCAGTCCATCAGATTTATTTCTTCAATCCAATACATTTCCATCAGTCTCTCCCCTTTTTTGGATAGAAGAGAAGCACTATCACAAGGGGCATCTTTTCTTCCCTGAAATCTTCCTGTTTCTCCTCTAGCCTAGAGCCTCCAGAATCCATCTGGAGACTAATCACATGGCTTGGATGCTGAATTCTTTCTGCTGAGAGGGAGAACTATAAGGCTTTTCCATTTGACTTCCCTGTAGGCCTTTCCCTCCTTCCCTAAGTAAGAACTCCCCAGTGGTGTGGTATTCCTTCCATCCTTTCACCGTTAGGACTTTTACTCTTTCTGTCTGTCAGGATACTTTAATCAATTCTTTTCCTGAATTAAAGTTCCTGGAGAGTGGGGGACTACCTCTTTTTTCTATTTGTATCTCCAGAGCTTAGCACAGTGCTTGGTATATAGTGAGTATTTAATAAATGATTTTCTATTTCTTCATTCATTCACTCTTGAAACAACTGCAAGTATTCTACCTACTGAGAAATGAAAGGCAGGGACAGTGTGGATCTGGAGTTCCTATGTTAACAAATATAAGAAAAGGTACAAAAATCTCTGTAGGGGCTGTCACGAAAGATTAAGGGAATGATTTTATTGATGTATGCCCTTTTTTCTTGTCTTCTGTAAGTGGAGGTTAAGTACATATGCATATGTGATTGTATGTACATATATGTGCATATATAAAAATAAAACAATAATATAGCTAATAATTAGCTAATATAGATAATATTATATACAATAATATTAGCTAATGATATAAGCTAAATAATATATAGCATTTAATCTGTGCCAGATACTACGCTAAATGCTTTATATTATTATTTCTTTTGATTCTCACAATAGCCATAGGAGAAGGTTATTAGTATTATCTTCCTTTTAAAAATATGGAAACTGAGGCAAGCTGAGGTTGTGACTTGCCCAGGATGACACAACTTAGTATCTGAGTCTAGATTTAAAGTTGAGTCTTCCTACTCCAGACCTGGCACTTTTTCCAGTGTACTACCTAAGGATTAACCTAGCTATTAGGGAAGGATTCTGAGAAGATGGCTGAGAGGTCAGTAAATTTTAAGCTTTCCATATTGCCCCCCAAAACATAACAAATTTGTGCCCCAGGGCGAACACATACTGGGTGAAAAATCAAGAAGACTTGTGGTAGAATAGGGATCCTCCTGGTAGAACATGAGAAGACCAGAAGAAAGACCCCAGACCAGGGTTTAATCGAATGAATCACAGTACTAGCTCTGGACTAGCTTTCCAGAAATACCCAATGAGGAGCCCTAGGACTAGCTAGGTTTGGCTGGACTCTCAGCAGGAACCCCAAAACTTTCACCTCCCAGACAGCATGAGAAGTTAGGGTCTGAGTTCAGGGAAGACTGAAGGAACCTCTGTTGATTAAGAATGTCAGGCTCAGCTGTGCTGCAGAAATGCAGCCATGAGTGAAAAGGAACCACCACACTTGGTGAAAGCAGAAGCAGTGGGCAGAGACCCTGCTGGCTCTTACAGGAATAGGGAGCTCTTGGTTTGGGGTTCCAGGTCAGAGGGAAGAGTTGTAGTGAAGGCAGAGGCACCATGATGAGAGAAATTGAGAAAAAAAGAAAAAAAGAAAAATAAAAACCATCCAAGAAAAATAAGATTATGGGAAAAAAGCTATCCAAGTAGAAAAAGAGATATAGAATCTTAAACATGAAAATAACTCTGAAAATTAGAATTAAACAAGGAGAAGCCAGTGAGGCTATAAGAGACCAGGGAATAATAAAACAGAATATAAAGAATGAAAAAATAGAACAGAATATAAAACATCTTAAAAGAAAAACAACAAATAAAAATTGGACTATCTGAAAGCTGTGACCCCCCCAAAAAAGAACCTTCACACAAGAAATAATTTAAGAAAACTACCCTTTGTGATGAATATGAGGGGAATATAGAAATAGAAAAAAATCTACTGATCACCACCTCAAAGATATCCTTTATGGAAAACAGGATTGACATTGCCAAATTTTGAAACCCTAAATCAAAGAGAAAATTTTGGAAGAAACAAGAAAAAAATAACAATTCACATATGCTAAAGCTACAATTAGAATTGTACAGGACTAATCAGCAGTCACAATAAAAGGTCACAGGTCCTGGAAGCACATATACTGACAATAAAAAGAATTAGGTTTGTGGCCAAAAATATCATATCCAGCAAAATTATCCATAATATTGAATAAAAAAAACTGGACATTCAATGAACTTACAGATTTTCAGGACTTTCTTTCACTAAACCTAAACTCAGTAGAAAATTTAACATAAAAGAGCCAATATCAAAGATCATTTTCAAGGACCTTAACATGGACAAATTCTTTATGGTTTGTTTTTACATGGAAATGTATGCCATATGTTAAAAATTGACATCAGCAATTTGGTAGTTCAAAAGATTGGGGCAGAATTGAGTGTGATCTGACTCTTAAAAAGTGATTTTTGTCCAGGAAAAAGTAAAAATAGTAATTATGTTATACAAATGAGGTGCAGAAGAATAGACCAAAGGCATTAGAGGGGAGCAGGAGAGATAGTTCTGAAAATCCATTCACATTGGGAAGGGGTTAAATAGACAATACTACATATACCCCATAAAGGGTATAGCACTTTCCAAAATCTATAAAGAAATAAGGGGGGGGATTGCCTGTCATCAAGGGGAGGGAGTAGAGGGAGGGAGGGGATAATTTGGAAAAATGAATACAAGGGATAATGTTATAAAAAAAAATTACTCATGCATATATAATGTCAAAAAAAATTATAAATAAAATTTAAAAAAAGAAATAAGGGGGAAGGGATGGGCAGTGAGGAAAGCAAAGTGTGGGGGAAGAAAACAAGGGAAGAATCTTAGGTGAATGGAGGTTAAATAATAGCAAGACAAATTAAGAAGCAGAATTAAAGCAGAAGAGTTAATAGGGATAGGAAAAAATATATATATATATAGATATAGATATAGATATATATATGTCTATATACATATATATATATATATATATATTTAATAAACAGAAAAAAAAAGATTAAAAAAAAAAAGAACCCTAGCTGCCTATGTAGGTATATATAGAAGTGGATGGAGGCTGGTTTGGGGCCTATGATTTCATTGGTATTGCGAATATCCTCTCCAATGAAGTTCAAAACTTTTTCTATAATTTATAGTCTTACAGAGTTGCCTAGAATAGCAAGAGGTTCTTTCCCAGGGCTAAACAGTCAATATGTATTAAGGGCCTGATTTAAATCCAGATCTTCCCAGCTTCAAAACTGGCCCTCTTTCCACTGTCATCCTGTTCAAACCTTTTGAAGAGTTTGATTTTTAATTTAAAAAAAAGGGGTATTTTTCTATTATTGTGTATCAAGGGACTAATGACAAAGCTAGGAAACGAGACAGTCCAATGCACATCTCTGTCCAGGTCCCAAACTAGCTGCCTGGCTCCTATCCATTAGCTGGCTCCAAAGGCACAGACTGGGAATGTTGAGGATTTCCCAGGGTCTGGTGGCAGATAAATCTGCCTTAGAACTGTCGGATGACAATATGAACTCCTGGCAAATTTCCATTTTGGATAATAGTCCTGGATCTTCTCTGGCCTTCTCAGAGATGACAATTGCAATCCTTTTCTCTCTCCTATTTTACTCCCACTCCCCACTATTCTAGCACTTCAACTACTTTCACAGACACAAACTAACAGATCTTGATGCAGATGCTAATATATTTATTTGCCTTTGGCTGATTTTCTTGAACAAAACTAAATGATCAGAGGGAAGCACACAAACGCTTCTATGCCTTTCACTGCCCAAAGCCTAACTCCTAGGAACTGAACTACCTTTGTAAGTTGAGGTTGTTGTCAAGTTTCAGGCATGTCTAATTTTCTGTGACCCCATTTGGAGTTTTCTTGGCAAAGATACTGGAGGGGTTTGCCATTTCCTTCTCCAGCTTATTTTACAGATGAGGAAACTGAGGTAAACAGGGTTATCCAGGGTCCATAAGTGTTGAGACTAGATCTGAATTCATGAGGATGAGTCTTCTTGATTTCAAGCCCAGTGCCCTCTGCATTGCACTAACTGAATACCTTTGCATGTTAGGGACATTCACATTATTTTCAATTTATGCCAGAGATAGTTACTGCCTTACAAAGAGTCAAAGTGATTACTGTGAGAATCCCCAAGGATAGATTTATTAACAGCTTTCTAGGTTGGGCTTTGACTAAGCAAGTGGGACTAAAGAGTAGATTTTTGAAACTCAGAAAATGTCAGGAACTGCCATTGAACCTGACTTCATGATGCCTTTTGCTAATTAAACACTGTGTCCTTCCTTCTGTAGGATCTTTTATTCTGGACCTTAAGGAACATACCATTAAGGAAAACAAAACAAAAACCAGACCTTTCTAATGAGAAAAGATGTAGAGTACAGCAAAGTACTCAAATGACACTACGTAAAAAGATACAATGGATCAGGTAAAACTGAATTTAAATCCAACCTCTAACCCTAGGAAATCACTCTGATGGGGAATGAGGGTACAAGAGTGTTGAACTCCCCCAAATATATTGGGGTTTCAGGTTCTCCCTATAAGGTCCACTAAATGTTAGGAAGCAGGGTTTGGACCCTTAAAATATATTGGGGTCTTGGGTTGGTGTTTCAAGGTGTCTCAAAATAATTTGTAGCAAAGCCCACGTCCAAATCAAGAGGCAAAAATTTTATTACACTGCTGACAACAGGCTAATTTTCAAAGCAATTAACAAGGGGAAAGATGCAAACCATCTTTTTGGAGTTTGCCAATAATAAGAGAGAAGTAACAAGAATTAGTTGTGCCATAAGGTAAACTAAATTCCTAAAGAAGTTAGTGGGGATTATTTCATTGACTGATGGGCTAACTTTAAAAGGAGTTAAAGAAGAAGTGGAGTTCAGGGAGAAAATTCACTTTGGGGGTTGACATTATTACTTTGCCTTCTGATTGGATACAGTAGCTGTAAGGTCATGATAATTCTGTCAATACAAGGAATTTGATCAGACCTACTTAAGAACAAAAAGATCCTTAAGGAGTTTGTGCTCCTCTCTGCTTGCCTCAGGAGGTAGTGTTTTGTTTTGTTTTTTTCCTGGCTTTTTAAAGTTGCAAACCCAAATTACAGGTCTCTTTATCTGTTTATTCATATAAGTATTTAGACATATAAAATTTCCCTAAGAACTGGTTTGGCTGTATCCCATTAAGTTTTTGTATGTTGTCACATTATTATCATTCTCTTGAATGAAATTATTGTTTCTATAATTTGTCATTCTTTAGACTTAGATTATTTAATTTCCAAATGGCTGTTAGTCTATTTTTCCTTGGCCCTTTATTGAATGTAATTTTTATTGCATTATGATTTGAAAAAAATTATGTGTACCACTGAGAAAAAAAGATTTCAGGAAGTAGTTCGGGCAATAATTCAGGGGCTCTCCTGTCAATTGACCCTCCCTATGATCTGCCCAGATACCAAGTCCTGGGGTCTTTTTGCTGGGGTCTTATTCACTTCATCAACTTCACCTGTTTGCCTTAATTCACTGGAGAAAGAAATAGCAAAACACTCTAGTAAATTTGCCAAGAAAACCCCATGAACAGCATTGGTGCACTATGGTCCATGGGGCAATGAAGAGTTAGACATGACTGAATAACAGCAAAAAGATATAATAGGATTCAGGGCTGGAAATCAGGGACAATAGACCTCGAATTGTTCAATTTCCTCCTATTACTTATGAGGAAACTCAGATCTAGAAAAGAGACTTATTTAAGGTCACAAATTAAGTGACAAATCCAGATTTTTAACCTATCATTTGACTCCATATATAAATCAGGAAGCTATAGCAATTGAAATCAACCAATTCATCATATATCATTCAGAACACACATTTCTACATTAAAAGAAAACAAGAAGTTTAGACAAGGAAGCTCTTTCACTCTAGGAACTTACTGCCTAAGACTCCCACAGAAATAATTATAATACACAATATTACCTTAGTAACCCTAGAAGATGACAATGAAAATCAGGCTCATTAATCTTACCCAAACAGCCATTGCATGTCACTGCATTCATTAGAGAGGTATACAACAAAGTGGTGTGGACTGAAGCTGCCCAAGGGGGAGAATCAAGAAAAGTTTCAGAGATAATGAATCATTTGAGATTGATGGGGTAAATAAGACCCCATTAAAAAAGCCTAGTTCCTGATAGCAACCCAGGATCTATGTGGGCCACTGGAAGGGGTTGACACCAGAAGGCTTTAGTTGAATTTAAGTGGAATTTAAATGACTTTGTTGCAGTGGGCCACACTCAGCTGAATTCCCACAAATACTTCCTGAGGCAAAAAGGGAGTAGCTTTGACAGGATCATCTTGTAATTCTTTGTCAAATTCCTTGCATTGACAAAGTTATGACTCCGTATTATAACCAATCAAAAGGCCAAGTTCTGATGTCAACCAGTCCCTCCCTCCCTTACTTTTACTTTTCTCTAATAAAAGAACCTAGCAGGACCCGACTTCTTTACAGGTTCATTAGGAACTGCCTATCTTATGGCATCAATTCTCTGAGGACCTTGCCTGCTTTATGGTGTCTTTCTCTTTGTTGTAGCTAACTCCTTTTAGGGTTAGTCCATTTACTAAGCATTACAATGGTGGATTCATTAGGAATTTAGCCTGACTTAATCTTCCCCCTTATTAATGGCTAACTGGAGTTCTACTAGGAAACCTAGCCTACATCTTTCCCCTTGTTAATCGCTAAAATTATCTTTTGGAAATTAACTGTCTGTCAGCAATGTAATAAAACCATTGATTTGGAGATGGACTAAGACTACAAATATTTTTTGAGATGCCTTTTGCCCCAAAACCCAATATATTTCTGGGGTCAAACCCTTGAACCCCATCATTTGGTGGCCTGTTTGAGGAGCATCTGAATCCAACATAATTTGGGAGCTCATTGCCTTATCAAGATGAGTTTTAAAGGATGGGTAAATGGCAAAAAGGAAGAAGACACATTGTAGGTATAGAAAATATTCCAAGCAAAGATATGGAATTAATGAATATTCAGAGGTGCACAGAGCTATTTAATTTGTCTGGCATGGTGCATGTCCAGAGGAATAAGCCTGGGAAATTATCATGATAGATTATTGGAGGCCTTGAACACTAGATGAAGATTGACTTTTATTCAGGAAGCAATCAGAAAGAGTGACATGACCATATTTATTCATATATAAAGTATTCTAAATCTTTGTAATAAGGAATGGCTCTCTAGAAGATAAGGGAGAGAGAGATATAGGAGAGAAATTTAAATGATAGAAAAACAAAAGATATTAATAAAACTGTATTTCAAAAAATAAATATTTTAGAAGTAGTGTGAAGGATAAATTGGCAGACACATAAAGAATGTGAGAAGATTTTTAAGAGACTGAGTAGACAGTAATAAAAGGCCTGAACTAGGATAATAGTCAAGAGGTGAAGACAGATTCCAGAGATGTTGCAGAAATGAAACCGAAAAGAAAAAAAAAAAAAAAAAAAACTCCAGCACCACAGTACCCAAAAACATCTTGATAGATTAGAAGAATTAGCCAAATCTAATGAGATGGCATTTGATGGTAATAAAAATGAAGTGCAGTGCTTGAATCCCAAATGTCTATGTGACAAGTGTAGAATGGAAGGAGTCTAGACAACAGCTTAAATGAGAGAGATAAAGGATTTGAGATGTAAGTTCAAAATGAATCCACAATGTGAAATGGTAGCTAATGTGGGCTGCATTATATGAGACTAAGCATTCTAACTGATAGTCCTGCTATATTCTGAGCTAGTCAGACCACAATCAGAGTATTGTGTTCATCTCTTGGCATTATATTTGAGGAATGACATTGATAAACTGGAGTTAGTCCAGAGGAGGATTGCCATGATGGTGAGGACACTGGAGACTACACCATGGGAGGAATATTTAAAAGAAATCAGAATTCCTATCATCCTATTCACTAACCTATCAGATCTTGTCTGATAGAATATAAGCTCCTTGAGGGCAAGGATTGTTTTATTTTTATTTTTGCATTATTTATCCTGGAGAAGAATAGACTTAATGGAGACAAATATAGCCAACTTCAAGTGCTTGAAGATTTTCAGATGGGAGATGGATTGGATTTATTCTGTGTGGTCTCAAAGGGTTGTAGCTTGTCCTTTGTTCTCAAAGCAGACCAACGATATCTGGAAGGTGATGATGTCTTGACTAGTAAGTTCATTGGATTTAAGTGAGGCAGAGCTGAGCAAAGTCACCAGCCTCATTCTCTCCTTCAGAATCATTTGGGTCCAATGGTAAGATATAAATCAGGATGACTGGGGATGGCCCTGGATGCATTAGGAAACCCTTGGTTGTTTTTTAAGCTAAGATTTTTCTTAGGTCTCAGTTTGTCTGAGGCTCTCTAATTAATGATTAAGGCTAGGTAAGAAGTGAAGCAAAAAAAAAAAAAAAAAAAAGACTTTGTTTATCTAGTCAAAAAAGTAAAATCAGTCTGGGAGGGGAAGATCCTCAGAGTTTCTGGCCAAAACAATTTCTATTTACATGCACAATGAACCATTAAACTCAAACAGTCACCCAGGAGGCTAGGGGTGGGACTTGTCATTGACCAGTCAATGAAAGCCAGAGTGAATTGAGTTTAAGACATACTCAAGTAATTCTATTTGAATCCCAAAGGGCCTTACCAAAGCCTGGCTTTTTCAAAGCTCTATTTCAAAAAATCTACTTTATGTAAAGCAAGCAAATCTAAGTGCCATGATTCCCATTATGGACTGAGAGAATAAGGAAAGTAGAAAGGAAGGAGGAAATTAAGGAAAGATGGAAGGAAGGAAAGAATGAATGAAGGAACAAAGGAAAGAATGAAGGAAGAGAGGGAGAGAGGGAGGGAAGAAGGGAGGAAGGAAAGGAGAAAAGAAAGAAGGAAGGGAGGGAGGAAGGGAGGAAGGAAGGAAAGAATGAAGGAAGGAAGGAATGAAGGAAGAGAAGGAGAGAGGGAAGGAGGGAGGAGGAAGGAGGAAAGAAGAAAGGGAGAGAGGGAGCAGGGAAGAAGAGAGGGAGAGAGGGAGGGAGGAAGAAGGAAGAGAGGGAGAGAGGGAGGGAGGGAGAAAAAGAAAGAAGGAAGGGAGTGAAGGAAGATGGAAGAAAAGAAGGGAGGAAAAAGGAAAGAAAGAAAGGAAGGGGAAGAAAGAAAGGTAAGGAAGAAGGAAAAAAGGAAGGAAGGAGAGAGGGAAGGAGAGAAGGAAGAAAGGAAGGAATGAACAAACGAAGAAAGGAAGGAAGGAGGGAGGGAGGGAGAGAAGGAAGAAAGGGAGAGCATTGCCCCATTGGAACTGGCCATTTGGGTCCTCAGTGGTGTAGCTACTTTACTGCTTGTCTTTCATTCTTGAAGAACAGATGATATCCGGAAGGTAGAGTTTTGACTTGTAAGTGAATTGGATTCAAGTGAGATAGGGCTGTGCAAAGTCACACCTTCACTCTTCCAGAACCATCTGGGTCCAGTAACAAGACACACATAAAAACTACTGGAGTTAACTTAGGAAGGGGGTCTTTCTCAAGTCTCAGTTTGTCTGAGGCAACACCCATTCAGTGTTCAGGGCTGGGTAATGAATGAAGCAAAAGCCCAGAGGGCAGGATCAGGAGCAAAGCATTGTAGGAGCAGAGAGAAGATATTGGCTTAATTTAAGCTTCCTCACAATTGGAGCTCTCCAAAAGAGCTTGTTTCAGGAAATGATGAAGTTTTGAGATTTTTAGGTGGAGGTCAAGTAACCACTTATTGGAAAGGCGAGAATTTTGTTAAGGTACAGACTGATTTCTAAGGTGATTCTGTGGGAGGAATGAAAAAATGATGGGAGGGAAAGAGCCAAAAATAACCCCAAGGTTATGAACCAGGATGAAACAAGGTCACTGATGACTTTACAGAGTTGTAACTTGATTTTAAGGAAATAGAGAGTGGACAATGAAGAAGTAGAAGCATTAGACATGGACAATTTTAAAAGAAGTTTAATAGTGAAGGAGAAGAAAAAGCAGATTTTTCTAAAGTATAGGTCTGACCATATTATTTCTCCTGATCTTAGCAACTCCCTATTGTAACCAGGATCAAATAAAAGATTCTCTGTTTTGGCATTTACAGCTCCAGGACAAGCTGGTCCCTCCCTAATTTTATAGTCTTTTTTTTTCCCCCCTGAGGCTGGGGTTAAGTGACTTGCCCAGAGTCACACAGCTAGGAAGTGTTAAGTGTCTTCTTAGTTCTTACTAAGTGCTAATGAGATAATGAGATATTAGGTTCTTACTAAGTGCTAAGTCAGTATTTAACAATTCTCTAGTTCCTGTCTTTAAGGGGAGTTTTACTTCTGTGACCTCCTGGGGAGGAGCTTACATGCTTAGGAGGAGCAAGTTCATTGATTGAAGTAAGTTTCCCAGAAGCCCTTGCATTATCCCACACCCATTCTCTGGGAGGATAAAAGAGAGCGGCACTTGAGAGATGGAGAGTCTTGTCTGGGCCAGACTTGAGGCGGCTCTTCAAAGGAAGAAGTCACTACTCTGGACCAGAGTTGGCAGCAACTGTCTGGAGACAAGGGCTCTCTACAGAAAGAAGAATCTGTCCGAGAGATTTGAGTTGACATAGCAGATCTCCTCCCAGAGAGCAATTGGCAGTTTCTGGAGACAACAGAATGTTACATATTGGCGCCCAACATGGGGCACCAATATGTAAAGTTCCTGACTTGTGAGGGTCCAGTTGTCTGCTTAATTATAATCCTTCTCTGGGAGGAGATCTGTAAAATCTTTTCCTCTGTGCGCAGATTTCTTGGGAGCTCTGAATCTCCTCCAGCTCTTGTCCTTCCCCAAATCAGACTTGTCTCCTTTCAGCCTGCCTGGCATCAAAACTCTATCCCAGAGTCAATTCTCTCAGACCCAATGCTGTTCTTCTTTTATTCTCCCAGAGAATAGGCATGTGAGAACTCAATGGGGCGTGGGGAAATGCTTCCACCAATGAACTTGCTCCTCTTAGAATTCCTAAGGTATAAACTCCCTTTAAAGGCCTGAACCAAAGGTCTGAGCCAGAGAACTGTCAAGTCAGCCTGAGTTCTCACCTTGTCATTGTCCAAACAACCTGAGTTCTCACCTTGTCACTGTCTAGACAACCTGAGTTCTCACCTTGTAATCCTAACAGTGTCTGAGACCAGATTTGAACTCAGGTCCTCCTAAATTCAAAGCTGGTGCTCTATCCACTGCGCCACTTAGCTGCCCCTTTTTATAGTCTTTTTTTGTACTTGACTCCCATCTCTATGATACATCCATTCTGGCCATCTTGCTGTTCCACAAACATAGCACTTTATCCATCCGATTTCTGAACCTTTTCACTAGCTGGATCTCTTATCTCTCACCCCTGCCTTTTAGTTTCTCTGGCTTCTTTAAAGATTCAATTCAAATTCTACCTTGTGAAGGAGGTTTTTCCCAGCTCAACTTCCCTCCTTGTACCAGTGTCTTTCCTTCTGAATTTTCCTTCCTTATGCTTTATATGTCTAATTATTTACAAGTGTTTTCTCTATTGGAATGTAAACTCATTGATGGTAGGGATTGTTTAGTTTGTTTTTGTGGATTTTGTTTGGGATTTTTTTGCTTTTATTTTTACCACAGTGCTTAGTCAGTGCCTGCCACATTTAAGCATTTAATAAATGCTTATTCACTGACTAATGGATGAACTACAAGGATGAAAAGAAAGGTGTTGGTTTTTTTAAGTTATATGGAGATCTAAATGTGCCTGAAAGGAAGATGTTAGGGGAAAAGAGACTGAAGATTCATGACAGAGAAGTGATGACTTCTAGAACAAAGCTCTAAAAAAGGGTCAATCAAGGAGATGGAGATGGTTAGAAATGGTAGAAATATGTCTTCTGTAACTGGAGAGAAGGAAAACAAAGAGGGTGAGGATGCTGAAGAATATTTAGCCATGGAGAAGGGGTGCTGAGGAAGCTATTGGCAGATGGCCTCAATTTTCTTCTCAATAAAAGGTAGCACAAAAAAAAAAGTTTGGAACAATCACTATAGGAGAAAACATAAGGAGTCAATGGAGTTGAGGAGAAGACTTATTAAGCAGCAGGGAGGATCCAACTGTATTTATGTAGCATGAATTTATATTAGCTTGATTTGATGATTTTCTCCATCAATTCTCAGCAGCCCTGGAACAGGAATAGTGAAATCAAATTTTGATTTTTACTTAGAGATGGGGGTTTTAAAGTTAGGAGCATAATAATACCAGAGGTTTAGGGATTCTGCACTATGAACCACTGAGACATTTAAGGTGTCAGGACTGGATTTAGGGGAAAGGAAATTCAGGACAGAGAAGATGGACTGAATGTTATAACAAGGATAAATAATCGCATTAGTATGACAGTAGGTATGAGTGGGAGAAATAGAAAAGGAGGTTACTTGGACCAGAGCAGAATTGATTTGCAAATTTCAAAGCATATCTTATCTTCCCCAAAACCTATCCTTCATTTAGACTTCCCTATTTCTACTAAGACACTTCCATCCTCCTACTCACCCAGATCTGAAACCTCAACTTTTCCTTCTCCCTTGAGTTGCCTTATTGATTGAAGGAGAACAAACCTTTTACTTCATTCTGAAACCAAAAAGAAACTCCAAATTCTGACCATTTCACTGGCCATTTCACTCCCAGCCATCCTTTCAATGATGCGATTGGAGGCAGTTTTAGTTCTAACTAAGCAGCACCAAATTGAAGTAAATCCCCTCCCTTACATATGCTCCAGCAAAAGGTACAGGTAGGTTGGGTAAGGAGGATGAGGAGTTGCTAGAGGGAAATTGGGGAGTATGTAGTAGAAAGAGCATTGGATTTGGAAATAAAAATCTAAAGTTCGAATCTGGCTCAATTATTTTCTAGCAGTGTGACCATGGGTAGACCAGTTTGCCCTCTGAAACCTCAGTTTTTTTATTTGTAAAACAAAAGGATTTGGACAAAGTGACTCTAAAATCCTACCAACATGTACACAGTTGAAGAGAACACTGAGGAACTTAAATGTAGATCAGTCAGAGACTGAGATTGTAGCTGGGATATAAAACAGAAGTGGAGGAATCAGACAGATAGAACCTGGAAAGCCACATCTGACTGCAAGAGAACTGATATGCAGAACATATGTAGGTCAGATATACATAAAAGCTGAGGGATACAGGAATAATTGACAAATTCTCCTTTTGTTTATGTTTTGTTCTCAGATTGCAAAAATCTTCTATTTTTTTGAACTCTCAGTATCTGGCACGTTGGCAAGCACATTGTATATATTTTATCAATGTCTGTCCAAAGAATGAATAAATGAATATAAGTTACATCATTCCAACTGGTTAATCCATCAACATTTATTAAGAAATTTCTAATTGCTGATGCCATGGAGGAATGAGAGAAGTAGCAGATATACTCTAGGTGATACTGTGACATTCATCACTTCCTTTAAGGTTCAGCTCAAACTCTACCTTCTCTGTAAGAGTCATATTTCTTTCTCTTCCTGCCTCTCTCCCATTTCCACTTCCTTACTCTTTCACAACACTAAGTTAGTACCTCTTTAATAGATATAATGTTTTATGTCATTATCTTATCATCTCTGATAAATTGTTAGCTCCTTGAAGACAGAGACAGAGTCTTATTCACTTTTGTGTTTCCTTCACTATAGAATCCTGAATATAGAATGACATATTTTAAAACATTTTTTGAATCTATTTAAAATTTTGTTTGGTATTTAATTTAGACTAGTAATATTGGTTGGGTTAAAGATGAACAGTGATGGTTTTGTGTGTGGTGTGGTGTAGCATATATATATGTGAGCATACATAGTACAAATTGTCAAAAGAAATGGTTGCTTCAGGATAAAGTGTTGCATTTTGTAAGTGATTTGAAAGTCTCAGTGTTTTTAATTTAAAAGTCTCAAAAATCTCAACATGGGAGCCATTAACATGTGAAGGCCAATCATTA
Source organism: Sminthopsis crassicaudata (assembly GCF_048593235.1). Lineage (NCBI taxonomy): Eukaryota > Metazoa > Chordata > Mammalia > Dasyuromorphia > Dasyuridae > Sminthopsis > Sminthopsis crassicaudata. The sequence goes on from NC_133618.1 coordinate 288,982,765, forward strand.
TTGAAAATTGAATATGGGCTAGGAGTGACCTATGATGAATTTTCAGTAGCTATTCTGTTCTTGGGTTGAAGGCATAGTAGGAAAAGCTTGTAAACTACCCAAACACTTACAATCCTAATAAATAAGGAGCACAATTGCTGTTGTCAGAAACACTGATGGAAGTTGGAGGGGACCAGAGAAGTAATTTGTGCAATAAATCCTGTGAATTCTCATTAAGGTTTCCAGACAGCCTAAAAATAGAAATTCCCAATAATAGCAAGTATACATCATATGTGGAAAACAGAAAGGATAAGGTAGAAATTTGTCATCTGGGAGCCCAAAGTTATCTATAAAGTAACAAGCAAAAGGAGGCTATGTGTGGCAATATTTCGCAGCATACATGGCCATGTATGTCAAGGAGTCAAATTTAACTAGACAAACATTTTAAAGTAGAAGTACTGAAAAATTTCCCCAACTTTTTTCTACTTGGAAACATAATTAAAGTTAGTAGGGAAAAGGTCTGGTAGGATTTAATTCTTAATCTTCCTATATATATAAATAAACAAAATGAGGTATCTGTAAAATTCTCAGCACAGTTCTTCCCACATAGTAGGTATTATTTAAATGCTTATTCCTTTTCTTCATTTCCCTTTTCTTCCCAAAAAAGCAAATTCTATTCAGATGCTCTATTCAAATGAATTTGGGGAAAGCTTTTCTGGAGAAACTTTACACTCTTTCAACTTTCCTCTTGTCTCCTCTTTATGATCATTAATGGTCTCAGAGGAATATTGTATAACAAAGAAGGTATGTATGTGCTAATATCCTTGGCAAAGTCTCTGGGAGCCAGTTACCATATTTACTGTACTAGGTCTCCTACATTTTCCCCTAATGTTTTCCATACAAGATAGGGGAATCACACAAATGTTGGAGCCTGCTGTATGCACCCTTATCTAAGAATAAAAAGGACAAAATATTTGTTTCAAGCTCTCTGTGTGAAGATACCTAAGTGTTGACACATTTTTGCTTAAAAAAAAAAAGAGAGAGAGAAATATATTTTATATATTTTATTATTTTATTTTATTTATTAATTTATTATTATATTTTTTAATTGTTTTGTTTTTTCTGGTTTATAGGTATATTAGCTTTTAAACAAATACACTTTTCTTTATGAATCATGTTGGGAGAGAAAAATCAGGAAAAGAAAAATCAGGAAAATCACAAAAAGGAAAGACCACGAGAGAGGAAAAAAAACAGAAAAAATAAGTGAACATGGCATGTGTTGATTTACATTCAATCTTCATAGTTTTTTTCCGGATACAGATGACATTTTTTTTATCCAAAGTTTATTGGGATTGCCTTGGATCACCAAGCACTGAGAAGAACCAAATCTTCCAGAATTGATCATCACACAATCTTGCTGTTACTGTATACAATGTATTCCTGGTTCTGCTTATTTTATTTAGTTCATGTAAATTTTTCCAGGTCTTTCTAAAATCAGCTCATTCATCATTTTTTATAGAACAATAATATTCCATTAACTTAACTTCATATATCACAACTTGTTCAGCCATTCCCCAATTGATGGGCATTTACTTGAAGAGGGTCAAAGGAGATAGCCCAAGACACAAATTATTAACAGAGAAATTCCTGTCTTAGAAGAGGTTAAAGGAGATAACCTGAAACACAAATGATTAATAGAATTTTACATCCTTATGAGAATTCTTGTCTTATATACAAGTCTCTCAGGAACCTTTTTGATATACAAACATCTCTATATCCGAAGGAAAAGTCCTTTTCAAATACAAACTTTGTTTTATGACCCTGATTGTGTATAAAATGAATCTCCCAAAATTCTATTCCTTGCACCAGGCTTTTCTCTGCCTTCTGCCCGCGGACTTTGCTGTGATGTCCCCTTTCAGGCAGTCTGGCCTTTCTCCCTGGAGGCCAATTGCCCGCCTATCCTTTCCTAACCAATAAAGATTTTGTTTTAACACAGCATTGAATAGAGAATTCATTCACTAATGGACCCAGCCTTGGTACTTAGGAGGAAAAGGAAGCATTGAACCATCTTTCCCTTTGAGCCTCATTTTTGTCCTCATCATACTCATTTTCCCATTCTTTTCTGCCACAAAAAGAGTTTCAACAAACATTTTCACACATGTGGGTCCTTTTCTCTCCTTTATGATCTCCTTGGAATACAGACTCAGTGATAGCACTACTCTGTCAAAGGGTAAAAAGAGAGAAAAAATAAAAGAAGAAAGGGAAGGGAAAAATGCCAAAGTAAATGAGAAGAGTACCTAGAATATTTCCTTTCCTTTCAAGTTTCAAATTTTAGACTTACGCTTATTTTTTACTTTGAGGGAGGAAAAACCTGTCAAATGTAGCAGTTCCAGGTCTGTTCTATCTCTCAGCAAAACTAAAGGTTCCTTCTTTCCTCTTTGGTAATTATCACAGCTCATATCTGGTCCCGTTTAGCATACCAGCAGGGAAATTAGGTAAGGAAAAAAAGGTTAAAGAGGAATGGGACAGAGAGGAAGCTTAGAATGTGCAAGTTAGTGAATATATCATTCTACATTTCTTTGATTAGTTATTATTAAACATATTGTCCTGTTTCTTCCCATGACTGAACCTGTTACATGGGTTCAGAGATAGGGGTACTTAATGTAAAAAGGAATGGACACAACGTCCCAGTCCCTTTACCTAGCTGGGTATCTTAATTTTAGACTTCTCAAATCAAATTTTGCTGTTGTTCAGCATTTTCATTTGTGTCTGTCTCTTTGTGATCCCATTTGCAGTTTTCTTGGCAAAGATACTCAAGTGTTTTTCCATTTCCCTCTTCAGCTCATTTTATAGATGAGGAAACTGAGGCAAACAGGTTGAGTGACTTATTCAGGGTCATACAACTAGTAAGTGTCTAAGGCCAGATTTAACTTGGGGTTTTCCTGACTTAAGGCCCAGAAGCTCTAACCATTATACAACCTAGATGACCCCATCTCAAACTAAAGAAATCTAAAATTAAGAGGTATGGGAAGTATACTCTTTGCTGCTAAAAGTTAAATGGATTGATGTTATTAAAGCCTCCAAGGAATATGTGGCAGCTGTGGTTGCTATTTCAAAAAGAAGAAGAAAATGTGTGTTCCCGGGAGTGTATCTATTTGTATAAGTATATTAGAGAGCGTAAAATACATTTAGATGGAAGGATAGACATAGAGTCAGATAACCTGACAGGAATAATCAAATCACAGAAGTAGAGTTGGAAAGGACTGTATAAATCACTTAATTCAGCGCCCCCCAACAATATCAAAACAAAGAAGCTAAGGCTTCAAAAGCTTAGTTGACCTGGCTATAATCACAGTTAGCTAGAAAGAGAGAAGAATCCAGGGCTTAATTTATTTTGTCACTCATTCAATTAGTAAATCAATACATCTTAAGAAACCATAATGTCCAGGGCACTGAATTAGGTACCATTACCTACAGGTTACATCCAGAAAAAAACTAAACAAATGCCAAAACAACAATTATGTGTGTATATATATATATATTATACATAAATTATAATTACAATTTTACTGTGAGCATGTAGACAGACCTTGGTATACTCTTTTAGATGAGGCTGTCTGGTGGCAAATCTATGAGAATGATCATCTATAAAATGGGGTAGACTGATCTCTAAGGTTCCCTTATTATAAGCATCAATGCCAAGATTTTATATAATCAAATAATTCAGATTTATAGAATGATTTATAATTCACAGATAATAATTTGGTGAGGTGAGTTGTATAAGTATAATTATAATGGAAAAGCTATGTGGTACAACAGAACACAGATTCTGACACTTAATAACGCTGTAATCATGGGAAAATCCCTGTAGTTCTCTGAGCCTCAGCTTCTTTATTTGTTAAATTGGAATAGTTATATTTGTTCTGCCAACCTTATAGGATTGTTATGAGAAAAATACTTTGTGAGCCTTAAAGCACTACAAAATTGTGAAGCATTAAACACAGATTCTAGGAAAACTGAAAATTTAAGGAATTAGGTGATTTACCTGTGGTTACACAGCAAATAAATGTCAACCAATAATTGAGAGGAATATCAAATTCCTCCTAATGCCTTCCTTTATAGAGGCAGAAACCATGCTTTTCAGCTTTCCTGCCTCCTACCATTAAATGGCAAGCTCCTAGAGGACAGAGATTGTCTTTATTCATTGTATATCTAGTTCTTAGCACAATGTCTGCCACACAATAAGTGCTTAATAAATATTTATTGGATTAATTTGGAGTGGATCCTCTGTTTCCAAGTCCAGTGATCTTCCACTATAACATATTGCCTCTCTTGTCACTTTGTAGTATAGTATATAATTTTATGCATTCTCTCTCTCTGTCTCTCACAAAAGTTTTAGTGCAGTTTAAAGCATTTAAATATTAAAACTGCGCTAAGAAATTTGGGATATCTTGTATAGTATATAATAATCTGTGTCCAAGTTTGATCTTCTTTACTATTTTTAAGTTTTGAGACCAGAGACTTGATCTTACTCACATCAGTGCCTAGTGCTCGTGTTCAATTTATTTAATTGAATTGAACGTCATTGCATAGTTCCAGGGAGAGGAGGAACTAATGCTATATAGTTTACATTTCTTTTTTATTTGTAGGTACATTTAGCACAATGTGTGGCACACAGCATGCAATATACAAATATTTATTCTCTTCTCTCTTCCCTTTTTTACTATTATTTTACAATAAAGAAATATGAGACAAAAGTATACTACTGTTCCTGCTAAGATCTTACTGATGCAATCACTTTTTGCATGAGGCAGTTGTGTCCAAATGACTTGCCCAGGGACACACAGCTAGAAAGTGTTAAGTGTCTGAGACCACATTTGAACTCAGGCTCTCCTGACTTCAGGGCTTTAATCCCTTTACCACAATGTAGTTCTTATGTTCGTCTCCTTTCTGATACCAAGAAACCACATACACTTTGGAGTAATAGAAATTTCTCTGATTATTGCTTTCCTCTTTGTAAAACCCGAGGATTTCACTATTAAAAAAAATCCCTAATGGCATAAGTTCCCCTTATAAGTACATAAGTTTACAAAACCTCAAACATTGAGTAGATTTTTATAAAATAAAGGACAGAAAGGATACATATCTTCACCAGTAAGGATTTAGTAAAGCCCACATTCTCTTCCAGGACAAGGAGGAAGGGAATAAGTATTTATATTATATTCCAGTCACTGTGCTACATATTTTACAAATATTTTCTCATTTGAATTTCATAATCAACTCTGTGGTGAAAGTATTGTTATTATCTCTTTTATAGATGAAGAAACTGAGATAAACAGAAGTTAAGTGACTTGCTTAATTAGTAGGTGTCTTACATTAGATTTGAACTGAGGTCTTCTTAATTTTAGCCTCCCCACACTGTGCTATCTAGCTTTCCAATTGTGCAGTCACTCTTCTCCCCCTTCCAGGGACCTATATTTTGGAAATTACCTTTCTTTCCTTGGAGATGGCTGAGATGGTCAAAGCATCCCTTCCTTGGTATGCCCTTGGGTTGGCTCTACTCAAGAGGGAAGATCGGGGTTGCACTTTCCATCACTCTTCAAAGTGCCTCTGGTCCTGTTATTTCTTGTTAAAGACACAGACTTTCTCTTCCAGTCAGCATCCTGGTCTTTTTCATCACTGCCCCTGATCTCAATTTTGTCTCATCTTGATCCTCTTGCTATTTACATTTCTTTACTCAATGTTCTCTAGCATTTGCCCTTTTCCCTCAGGACATGGGGCCAATTCTCAAACAGATGTGCTTAACTTCACAGATGACATTGCTCCAGTTCTTTAACACCTCTGGGGTCTGAATGGCTCTTGGCTATTTATGTCTTTGTTATTGTACACCAGCCCCAATATTCCAGACTTTCTCTGGGGGCTGTGGAAACCACCTTTATTTTCCATTCCTGCCTGAGATGGTTAAAATATCTCTTTTTTCCTGCTTGGTAAGAACCTTCTATCAAATCTTTTTAGAATGTACAAACAAGCTTGTATTCCTTTCCTATTTGCCTTTCTGCCTCCTGTCTTCTTCTAAATGACTGCAGTAAGCCATACAACTGATCCCTGAAATTTCTTTGAGTATCTTTGCAAGAAAATTTTTGATTCTTAACAGCTCTGTGAGAAATATATACATACACACAGAAAAGAAGGAATGATTCTGTCCTAAATGTAGAGATTCATGCTTCCACTATAGCAGCTATCAGTGTTATATCCCCCAACTAGTCTCTAAAGTCAAGAACATACAATCCCTGTATCTCCTTTGGTACCTATCATAGTAATATGCACTCATTATGCCCTTAATACATGTCTCCTAAGTGATGCTATTTTAGCCTTGCCCTCCACAAAGTCCTCTGCCATTGGTTTCTGAAAGCAATGACAATGGGATGCAAGTTTGGCCCATCCTACCACGTAGGAAAGCCTTCAAATATGATACTGGCAACAAATTGCATCTTCTATTTAAGAATCAGGCTAGTTTTGCACACAGGGGCCATCTAGAAGGCAAGGCACTTAGTGATAAATTCTTCAGTCATAGCAACCCATGAAACAAAGAAAAATAAAAACTGGCCTATGTATCCCCTTTCTATGTCTGCTTTGATGTGGCAGAATAGTAGAAATAGAGAAGAAGGTTCTAAATCATATCACTTTTACACCATCTATAATTATTAACTTAGCTGTTGGCACTCTAAATATGAAATAAGCTTTGTTCCATGATGAAGGGGATGTACTACTGAGGTACCTGAATCCTATCAATTTTGACATCTTGTTATTAATGGACCCTAAAGACAAAGTTGCAACCAAATGAAAGAATAGGGTGGAGGCCCTTGTAACAATAAAGAAAAGAGTGTGTGCTGTTGATTTTAACACATTTCCAAATTTTATGGGATACTTGACATCTTGATTATAATGCTCATAATCAGCATTTGCAAAGAGATGACCATGAAAACAATTTCAGCTTATGAGCTACCATCTGTTACAGAAAATGAGGTGATAGAAAAATTCCACAAAAATATTCTTTACCAGACACTCCAAATTAAGTCAACATATGCTTTAATACTTGGTTACTTCAATGCAAAGATTGGCCAAAAGAAGAAGAAAGGAAGAGAAGCTGAACTGAACCAAAGATAGAGGATGTTTGAGCTAGTGGTTAAAAAAATGAGGGAAGGATACTAAAAGCTTAGGAAAAAACCCAATAGCACTGGAATGCTAATAGTCCCAAAAAAGGGATCAAGAATATGTTAAAAACTACTGAGCTCTAGTGTATGCTTTTCTATCTGGATAAAATCTTTGAGAATAATCCACATACATAAATACATCTACTTATGTATTAATATATACACTGAGGGTATCTCTTTCAAAGAGAATAGGAAGATATTTGCAAATGAAATTTGATAAAAGATTCCATCTTTCCAATCACACAGTTAACTGTCAGATTCTAAATAAAAGGTAGCATTGTTTTTCTGTCTTGTTGACTATTTTTTTAAAGTCATTTGTTTCAATAGAGTCTATCAATGAACCTTTACTAAATGTCACTAGTACCAAGTAATGTGTTAGTGCCTGGGCATTTGTGGTTGTTCAGTAGTTTTAATCATGTCTGATGACTTAGCACAGTTCTATTGCACTTAAATCCAATTCACTAGCAAGACAAGACTTCTCCTTCGTTATGTCATTAGCCCTCTCTTAGAACAAAGGATGAACAACAACATTCACTTCTGACTCTTCCTGACCCTGTTGGGGTTTTCTTGACAGATATATTGGAGTTCCATTTCTTTTTCCAGGTCATTTTATATACATAGCTAGTAAGCATCTGAAGCCAGATTTGAGCACAGGAAGATGAGTCTTTCTGACTCCAAGCCCAGTGTTCTATTCACTTTTCCACCTATATTGGGGCATTAAGAAAGACAAAAATAGCCCCTGCCTTAAAGGATCTCACAATCAAATTGGTAAATAAATGCAAGATATACACAGAGTAGGTGAAAGGCAATAGAGGAAAGAAAGGTACTCACAGATAAGAAGACTGGGAAAGGCCTCCTGTAGAAGGAATTTGAGCTAAGTGCTGAAGGAAGCTAAGAAAACTGAAAGGCAGAGGGGAGGGTATGGAGATCCAAGAATTGGGGATGACCAGTGGAAAAGCAAAGCAATGAGAGGCAGTGTCATATCTGAAGGGCTGAATGTGGACTATTCTAGCTGGATCATAGAAAATGTTAATGTATACGAAAACTGGAAAGATAGAAAGTTATGAAGAGCTTTAAATCCCAGAGGAATTTATATTTGATCCTAGAAGTAATAGGAAGCCACTAGAGATCACTGATTAGGAATATCACCTAATGCATCAGGAAAATCCCCTTGAAAGCTGGAGGATGGTTTGGAGTGGGGAGCAGACACTTGAGACAAAGAGCAACCTACAGAGTGCAGATTTCCTGGCCATCCAGGGCATGGCTTGGGCTTTCTTATTCCTTCTTGCTGCATCATCATTTGGAAGGTGCTGCTTTTCCTCTGAGAAGTGTGGGATAAAGTGAGAAGCAGTATGAGGGTAAGAGTCATTTCCCACTAAGCAGCCAGTACCTAGCTCTTCATTTTTAAATTCTCTTGCTACCGAAGCAGGTACTGTGGAGTACTTAGAGCATCGCCAGACGTGGAAGATACCAAGGTCATCCACTGCATTCTGGGCTATCTTCAGTCATCCTGATTTTTGTCCTGTTGCTGGACTTGGATGGTTTTGCACAAATCTGTCTCAATTCAGTTCAATTCAGGTGTAAGCCGAGACATCATCATGTACCAGGGCCCCTTCAAAAAGGCCAAATAATATCAAACAAAACTCTCCTGAGGTTACCACCAGGCCTGGAACTATCCATTTCTCAGGATTGCTGGGCCCTGATCCCTGAAGAAATCAGCCAAGGACTCAGGCTCACCAAGGCAAATACATGGACTCACTGTCAGGTGTTTGCTGCTGGGGATGAAGGGGAGATTTCCTCCCCTTTTCCTCTCTTCCAAACCCAATTAGGAGTCTGTAATGTTCTGATTGTCTCTCAAGTATAATCCTCTGGGAGGAGATCTCTTTTCTGTATAATCTTTTCCTCTGCAAGCAGGTTTCTTGGGAAGTTTCTTGAGCCTTCAACCAGAGCGAAGGTAGAATCTAGAATCCTCTTCTTCCTGAATCCTGGCTCTGAATCTCCTTGAGCTTCCCTGAAGTTCTCCCGAGAAGTCTTGTTCTTATGCCAATCTAGACTGACTGTCCCAGGTTTAATGTTGCCTTCTTTTATCCTCCCAGAGAATGGGCTTGTGGGTATTCCAAATGTGCAAACTCCTTTTCAGAAGTCTAAAGGTGTAAATTCCTTTTAAAGGTGTGAACTAAAGGTGTGAACTCTGAGCTAGAGAATTGTTAAGTACTGACTTATCACCTAGTAAGAACTTAATAGAAGTCCAAAGGAGATGAAGTATTGGTAAAGAATGAGCTAGTTCTCCTTAAGTTTTCTTATGGATGACTTCTGATTTTGTGCTCAACCATTTTCAATGCTACCCCCATCACTGGTGACCAGTCAGGAGCTGCTGTATCACCTCAAGGAGGTATGTTCTCTCCTGCAAGTGGGCAATCACAAACTTACTCTATCAGAACTAGGTAAATCGAACCATAACATAAATAGGAAAGAAGTTAAGGAGCTAAGTCAAATTTTTAAAAAGTTCGGTATGATAAAGAGTTGGAAAAAACTGAATGGAGACAGAAAGGAATATACTTTCTGTGGAGGTACATGAACCTACACAAAAAGTGACCATGTATTAGGTCATTCAAACCTCACAATTAAATGCAGAAAGATAGAAATAGTAAATTCATCTTTTTTAGATCATAATGCAATACAAATTATACATAATAAAAGGCCAGGGAAAAAGAGATCCAAAATTAATAGGAAACGAAATAATCTAATCCTAAAGAATGAGTGGGTGAAACAAGAAATCATAGAAACAATCGGTAATTTCATCCAAGAGAATGACAATCATGTCTCCTAAAAACAGAACAGAGTACACAAAAAGTTCTGTGGGAAGTTCCTAATCTATCAGATCGAAGAGTTTCTCAGTTACTCCCATCATCAAAAGCAATGTAAATGGTTACCACTGCCAAAGAATAAAACCAATGTAGAATTCAAGTAGAAAAAAAGATTTAACTACAGATAGTGAAATCTTCTGCTATTCCCATTTGAAAACAACATTGTACTGATTGTAAGCCTCAGAACAATACAGATGCTCCTAAATGATATCCGTAGTCTTTCAAAAGGGTTCATTCCAACTATCCACATGGGATGCATAAAGTGGATGAAGCATACCTATTGTCCAGACTATGACATACAGCTGGATCGAGAAACCATAGAGTTGATGTATCTTATAAATATGTATACACACACACACACACACACACACACACACACACACACACACACACCCCTATAGCTTGGACAGACAAAGATCTGAGTGCAAAATCAAATGTGAAGATGGGAAAGAAAGAATGCCTTAGGGAAATAGTACAGAATTTTAATGAACTCAAGTTTCTCCCTGAAACAAAGGCCCATCTTTTTAACATCAATATTCTTCTGACAGAGCTGTATGACTGTGAATCATAGAATGCCACAGGCACTGAAGAATTAAAGTCTGAAGAATTAAAGGTTACCCGGAGGGCAAAGGAGATGTGTATGGTATGTATGAGAAAGCTATAGCATATTAACAACAGAAAAAAGTCATACACACACATACACACATTTGTTTACAGTTAATGAAAGAATTTGTTTAATATAATTTTGTATGTTTGTTACAAGAAATTTGTTTTTCTCTCTCTCTTTTTTTAATGGGTGGGAATGGGAGGGGCAGAAAATAGATTTCTGTCAGTTTTTTAAAAAACAGTTTAAAATAGAGTCGAGGCGGGGGAGTGCTACAAATATGGAGTGTTGCCTGAACTTTGAGAGGAGGTCACTGTATTGTCAGTTTAGCTTAAATGTTTTTACTTTGTTGTAAGAGACTTCTCATGGAATAGGGGCAATATGTAAATGTTTGCAATGGTAAAACAAACCATAGCAATAAAACTTAAAAATAAATAAAATTAATACCTCATTGTTTCAGATGTAGATCATGAGCTGTTATCACAGAAGGACCTGAAATCCAAACACTATTTTTTATAGATGAGGAAACTGAGACTCTAGGAGATTATTCATTTACTTGCCTGAGGATATCCAAGTAGTAAATCGAAAAGGAGGTTTTAACTCAGGTCTTTCCAGAGCCCACTGTTCATTCTATTGTCCTGCTACTTTCCCCAAATAGTCAAATGGATTTTCTGTTAAGGGCACCTGCTGATTAGAATAAGAACTGAGAGTTCAAGTCCTTAGTCTCCAAATCTGAATAATCTGATTTCCATTTAAGAAATTATAGAGGCATCTACACTGGGCCTAAAGTCAAGAAGATCTGAATTCAAATCCAGCCGCAGAGATTTACTAGCTGTGTGACCCTGGACCAGTCATGTAATCCTGTTTGCCTCAGTTTCCTCATCTGTAAAATGAGCTGGAGAAGGAAATGGCAAAATTCCAAATATGTTCACAAAGAATCAGACAAGGCTAAAATAACTAATCAAAAGCAACAAATGTATTATAGTTAGGTCCTTAATAGTAATAATAATAAATACTGTGAAAGAGTCACATGTTATCTGAATTCATAGTATCGGAGATTATAATTATGTAACTGGTTCTAAGTCAATGACAATATACAGTCCAAATAATGTGAACAGTAATCTTAAGTATATGTATTTTTCCCTTTGAACTCCTTAAGCATTCCTTAACTGCCACTCTGCTTTCATTGTCTTTATCTCTCAGAGTCAGGATTTTAGGTTGGATCCTTAGGAGCATCTAGTCCAATCCTCTTTTTATTTAATTTGTAAAGACCACAGTGCCTGTCACATAGTAGGCACTTAAAATATTCTGTTCATTTCTCCTCTCTTATTAAAAATGGGTTTTATTATAATTTTTTGTTTTTTATTAGTCATTTCTTGATTTATTCACTTCCTTTACCCCCCTCATGGAATGTTTCCTTGTTGCACAGAAACATCGTTAAGCAAAATTACCTCTTTTTTATTACATTTAAAATTTTTACATAATCTTTATATGTGTCCTTACAAGTCGAGCCATATGTAACAGATTCTTTCTTAAATTCTTAAACAATTCTTTCTTGTTCTTTATGCAGTAAAATGTTTGTTATTATTGATCATTAAGTCACAATTTTAAAAAATTGAAAGAAAGTTGAGTGTGTCACAAAGAAATCATTGTCTGAACTAGACATCTGGCATTTAGAATCGGTTTTGTCAACCGATTATGTTCCAGCTGAAGTACTGCCCTGTTGTCTTCCTGAAGTGTGGAAATGATGCTGTGTCCTTGGAAGACTATGCCAAGGTAGCATTGTTTTCTGGCAGTCCTTTTTGTTGTTGTTGCTGCTGTTTATCCTTTGCTTGTTTTTTTTATTATTGTTATAGCTTTTTATTTGCAAGACATATGCTTGGGTAATTTTTCAGCATTGACCCTTGCAAAACCTTCTGTTCCAACTTTTCCCCTTCTCTCCCTCCACCCCCTCCCCTAGAAGACAGGTAGTCCCATATATGTTAAATATGTTAAAGTATATGTTAAATACAATATATGTATACATATTTATACAATTGTCTTGCTGCACAAGAAAAATCGGGTCTAGAAAGAAAAAAATCTGAAAAGGAAAATAAGAGGCTCAGAAAAGTGATGTGACTTGCTCAATGTACATACAGGGATTTGGATCTTCTAACTCTAGATCTGAAGTATTTTCTCCTGTGTCATCTACCAGTGGCAGGGAGGGGGTCCAGTGGACGATTGACAGATCCAGAGTCATGAGTTCAAATCCAGCCTCAGATACCTACTAAATGTATGATCTTAAGCAAGTCACAGAAGCTTTGTTTTCTCTCTTGTAAAATGGGGTTAATAATAGCACCTTCATCACAGGGTTGTTCTGAGGCTCAAATGAGTATTTATCACACTACTTGGAACATTATTATTGCATGGGTCCTGTCTGATTCTTGGTGACCCCATAGACCATAGCATGCTAATACCATTGATGGGTTGTTTTTTTTTTTTTTTGCAAAGATGCTGACGTGGTTTGCCATTTCCTTCTCCAGTAGGTTAAGACAAACTGGTGAAAATGCTTATAGCTAGTAAGTATCTGAGGTCACATATGAACTCAGATCTTCCTGATTCCAGTCCCAGGGTTCTATCCTATGAGCCACGCAACTGCATATATTAAGCTCTTGATAACATATTTGCTACCTTCCTCTTCCTCTCCCTAATGTGAGCTATGATTAGCATACTTCTGGTCCAATTAGTCAAATGATTCTAAACCAAATAACTATACTATCATTCAGTCCACATTTTCTACTTTACCTAGTATTATATCATGACAGCTATTCTCTGAGACTAAGATTCCACCACCTCAGGTTAGAGATGAGAAAAGTGAAGCCTTAAGAGTAAATGTAACAAGCTAAGCAAATAGTTTGTATTTAGATCTTCTGATTCCAATTCTTTGTTATTTCTTTTGCTTGCTCCAACGTTCCCAGATTTACTTTGCAAAGTTTCCTAGAGTATGAATTCAAAATTCTGAGCCCAAATTTTAACAAAAAAAACAAAATTCACTATTTACTTTAAAGAAAATTATTTCTCTTGAAGAATGTATACTTAAATCTCTTCCAAGGCAGGATTCTGTGGAGCTGTAACAGAATGACATAATATTCTTCAAACCAGCAGCCTTATTCAGGAGCATTCAAAAATCTTGCAACTTCCTTTTCTTACCTTTCTTACCTTGGAGACCTAATTAATTAGGTAGATTTAAATGATTTAAATAGCACTTGGTTATTACAGCTAATAAAATATTCCAGAATAATTGCCTTAACTATTTTTATGAGATATTATCATCTCTAGCATTGTTATGATAAAAATTCCTAGCTCAGATAAAAACATTATTCCATATTATGCACATCTCAATATGGTCAGAGTCAAAATGTACTCAAACCAAAATAGCTTTTTTGGGAGATTTAGTCACAGCATGTAATCACAGCCAGAAAGAATGAACTTAACACTGAAAAGTTCTTCTCTTATGGGTTTGATTCCACTTGAGAAAATGAAAAACAAGACTGGGTCTATAGGAATAGCTATTAAGACAAAAAGTCACGCCCTCCCCCAAAGGACTGTCTAGTAGACAGGCAGACTGGGCATTAAAAAACTCAGGATAGAATCGTTATACTACTAACTAGCTAAATGTCCTTGGGCAAGTTAAGGCACCTGTCTTGCCTTTGAGTTTCCTCAATTTATTAAAACAAAAATGCCCTCCAAAGAGCCATTTTAATTCTAAGAGTTTATATCCTAATACGTTTTAAAGTTTCTTCCAAATCTAATATTCTAGATTCTGAGTTGTTTTAGTTAGTATTCTAAAAATTCCTTCTAATTTTAAGGTTCTGTAGTCAATTCACATAATGAAAATAGCTTTGAAATAAAAAGATTAAAGCTAGAATCCTGGTTTTTTTTCTTCCATTTATTATCTAGATGACCTTGGACAAGTCGCTTAATAAAAATTATAGCTTGCCCTTCTGTAGCACTTTAAAGATTTTGACTAACAAAGGAACAGTTGGTCAACACCTTGTTCTTATTTATCAATGTGATAAATGTCACTTCATTCTGGAAAAAAACAAACTCCAAATCTTTAAGCTTCTTCTTAAATATTTCTATGCTTCATTTTTCTCATTTGCAAACAAAAAGAGATTTAATAATCTCTGCATTACCTACAGCACAGGATTGTTATGAGACTTCAGTCCAATTCAAGCTGCATTTATTAGTACCCACTATGGCCAGGCACTGTTAGGGCAAAAAAAATGAAACTGTTCTTGCTTCCCAACAGCTTACCTACTATAAGGAAGAGTAACCGATACACTTAGAATATAGTATTTTTAAAAGTACATAATATCTGCAAAATGACTTCCAAAGAGACTGCAGGTCTAATAGGAAGAGAAATTTTTAAATAATAAATCAGGGAAACACACCAAACAACACAGAAGGGCAAGGAAATGTTGATGAGAAGTCTAGAGCTGGCAGGAGATTTTAGAGGGGCAACTTGTCCATTTCCCTCATTTCCCAGGCGAGGAAACTGAGGCACAAAGCAAGTAAATGGTTTCTCCAAAGGTATTAAAAGTCTGTCAAAGTCTGGATTCAAATGTAGATCCAAGCTCGTGTGTCATTTACATTGTACCACAATGCCTCTCTTGAGCAAGATAGGAACCGTGGAAGGAGAGCACAGATATGAATGGATATGAATCAAATTAATTAATTTGTATAAAGCCAACCAGAAAGCAATACATAAATGCCAGCTATTATTAATTACATACAAATTATATCTAGCCACCAATTAATTGGGTAATTAATATTAAGGTGGGCAGCTAGGGAGCACAATGAATAGAATATCTGTCTCAGAATCAGGAAAACTCATCTTCCTGTATTCACACTTGGTGATAGATACTCATGATCTGTGGGACTCTAGGCAAGTCACTTCACTCTATTTGCCTCAGTTTTCTCATCTATAAAATGAGCTGGAGGAAGAAAGGATAAACCATTCCAGTATTTCAGTCAAGAAAACCCTAACTGGGGTCACAAAAAATTTGACATGATTGAAAATGAACATCAAAAATACTAAGGTCTTTTCCTATTCTAATGGTCAATGATTTTGAATCCTGCCCATATTGGAAAACAGATGTTAGGTCTTGTTTATTTTCTCATTGCACAATATATCCCTGCATACATACAAATATAGTGATCTTGCAAGATATTCTGAAGGCAAGCTAGATGTTGAGGGGCATTTGACACTATGGTATACATGTAATCAGCATGCTGTGTTCAGGAGACTTCCAGCAATTATTAGAGATATTTAGAGAATGATATATCACATAACAATTTACTAAGCTTTGATACTGTCAGACAATAGTAAACTGTCTATGGATATTTCCTCTAGAACAAAGGCAGCTTGGCCAGAAGAAAGTAATCTTTTATCCACTGAAAAATCAATAAGATTTAAATCTATAAGAGATCTCAGAAATCATCTAATCAAGCTATCAACAGGCAGCAGCATACCCACAACATGGAACTTTCTTGAGGAGCCTAAGTAATAAAGAAATGGTCTTTCTTTTTTTCCATTTTATTTTTATGATTTTTAAAATTAAACTTTTAATTTATAAAACATATACATAGGTAATTTTTCAACATTGATCCTTGCAAAATCTATTCCAAATTATCCCTTCCTTCCCCCCCCCCACCCCCTCCCCTAGATGGCAGGTAGTCCAATATATGTTAAATATGCTAAAATATATGTTAAATCCAATATATGTACACATATTTATACAGTTATCTTGCTGCACAAGAAAAATCAGATCAAGAAGAAAAAAACTGGGAAAGAAAACAAAATGCAGGCAAATAATAATAGAAAGAGTGAGAATGCTATGTTGTGGTCCACACTCAGTTCCCACAGTCCTCTGGGTATAGATGGCTCTCTTCATCACAAGATCATTAGAATTGGTCTGCATCATCTCATTGTTGAAGAGAGCCCTGTCCATCAGAATTGATCATTGTATAATATTACTGTTGCCGTGTACAATGATCTCCTGGTTCTGCTCTCACTTACCATCAGCTTATGTAAGTTTCTCCAGGCCTTTCTGAAATCATCCTGCTGATTGTTTCTTACAGAACAATAATATTCCATAACATTCATATACCATAATTTATTTAACCATTCTCCAATTGATGGGCATCCCCTCAATTTCCAGTTTCTGGCCACCACAAAGAGAGCTACCACAAAGATTCTTGCACATACAGGTCCCTTTCCCTTCTTTAATATCTCTTTGGGATATAAGCCCAGTAGTAGCACTGCTGGATCAAAGGGTATGAACAGTTTGATAACTCTTTGAGCATAGTTCCAAATTGCTCTCCAGAATGGCTGTATCCATTCACAACTCCACCAACAATGCATCAGTGTCCCAGTTTTCCCACATCCCCTCCAACATTTGTCATTATCTTTTCCTGTCATCTTAGCCAATCTGACAGGTGTCTAGTGGTATCTCAGAGTTGTCTTAATATTCATTTCTCTGATCAATAGTGATTTAGAGCACCTTTTCATGTGACTAGAAATAGTTTCAATTTCTTCATCTGAATATTGTTCATATCCTTTGACCATTTATCAATTGGAGAATGGCTTGAATTCTTATAAATTTGAGTTAATTCTCTCTATATGATATATATATATACACACACACACACACACACACATGAGGCCTTTGTTAGAACCTTTGATTGTAAAAAATATATATAGAAATGGTCTTTCTAATAGAATGATAGATAAAGAAACTAGAAATACTCAAACTACAGAAGAGAGGACTTTTTCCACTTTCTTGCTACAGATCAGTAAACTAAGACCTAAAGGTAACTGATTTGCCTAAAGTCACACAGGTAATCAATGGCAAAGCCAGGGTTCAAAATCCTCATCCTCTACCTTGAAATTCAAGGCTTATTTTCCTTTTTTCCTCACTGTATATATCTTAAACATCTGTTTGGGGCTGTCCAAGTTAAAAGTTAGATTCCAAGAAATGCCATTTAAGATCTTCCAGATTGCAGCAAGTATATTTTCTTATTAATGGAAAAGAAAATCAGGAAGAAAAGCCAGATATTTGGAAACATTTAATGTACTTTGATATGAAATGCACATCATTGTATAAATCTATAAAGGTAAGTAACCCCCTTCTAGCTTCAGTTTCTTCATCTATAAAAGGAGGAAATTGGAATAGATGATTTCTAAAATCTCTTCCAAAACTAGATTCTATGTTCCATTCAATACAATGAACTCTTGATACTTCACATGTTATTAATCAGAATTTGACACTTATTGGCACTTCCACAGTCACACTGCATTTTGAAAAATGATGTTCATAGGGATAATCTAGAGATATGAAGTGCTTTTAAATGATAAAGAGATTAATATATATTCAGTACAGTTTTCATTGCGAATGTTCTTTTAGAAATTAAAAGTACTATGCCAATGGAAGCCATCTTACCTGAGTGCTGAATATAATTTTTTGGCATTGAATATATGCTTATACCAAATTACTGGTAAATTAGGTAATACTAAATTTCACATTAATGTCATTTCTCAACCCTGCTTATCTCAGGTTGCCTAATAAACCAACCCAAGTCAGGAATAGATGAGAATGTGTTTGTGGTTGATAATAGAGAGACCCAGTATCAAAAGACAAACCAAAAACATTTCCGGGGGCACCTTTGTTTTTGTTGCATTCTGAAGGAAAACCGTGGAAAAAGCATTGAGTTAGTCTATCTTTAAATATTTGTTGAATTTTTTTCAGCACTTAGCATCTTACATAGCAACTTAGTGGCATCTGACAAATACTTTGGCTCCTGTTTGTATTTTGTAGGAAATAAATGGGCTTAATGGGATAGACAACTAGGCGGCATAGTGGATGGAGTTCCTGGAGTCAGGAAGGTTCATTTTCTTGAGTTCAAATTTGCTTCAGACACTTACTAGCTGGATGACTCTGGACAAGTCATTTAAACCTGTTTATTTCAGTTTGCTCATCTGTCAAATGAGCTAAAGAAGGAAATGACAAACTGCTCTGGTATTTTTGCCAAGAAAAAGTCTAAATGGGGTCATGAAGAGTTGGATATAACTGAAAATCAATGAACAACAGAACTGTGAATTGAAATTAGATAATTAAAGGGAAAGATTAAAGGGAATACGTGGTTTTTCTTGTATTATGATTATGTTCCCTATTTTATATCTCAATTTCTTCATCTGTGAAGTGAGGATATTTAATAATGTTACCTTACAGCATATCTGGGGATCTCAAAATTGTCTTGAAGATGATAGGATAGAGCCTCAATCACATTTCCCAAGATCCCACTTAGGATATTCTATATGACCTTATCATTTTGGATTAGACTGTTGGAGAAAATTAACTAGAATGGGAAAGATAGAATGGGGAAATAGAGTCATTGTGTACTTTCCCCCAAGCCACCTTGCTGGGGAACTTAGTATTATAAAAAATACACAGCCTATGAACATCAAGGAATTTTCCTGAGGAGCCCAAATAATAGAGGAAAAGTCTTCCTTTTGTAAGATGATAGATTGGAGCAACTAGAAGAGATTAGTCTTGAGAAGAGAAGATTCAAAGAAGATTATTTCCACTTTCTTCACCTACTCAATTCAATGACATATGTATGTGAAAGACTTTCATGTGCAAGAGAACAGAACCAGAAGCAGTGAATAGAAGTGGTAAAGAGATAAAATTAGGTTTGATTTTAAGAATTTTTATTTTATTATAGATTTATAATGTGTTATTATATATAATCTTATATTACATATAAATATGTAACATATATGTAATTATATAATAAATAAATAATACTTTTAAGAAAAACTACCTAACAAGTAAAGCAAAATGGTATATTTAAAAAAGAGTGGGTTTCCCCTCACTGAAGGTCTTCAAACAAACTGGTCACTTGATGGATATAGCTGAGGCTGGAGGAACTGCATTAAGCATGTATTAAGGTGTTCTATATTCCAGGTATTGCATAAGCACTTTACAAATAGTATTTCATTTCATTTGAAATGGGAATTCCCTTTGAGTATGGATCATAGATTTAGAGCTGGAAAGGTCTATAAAAGGTTAAATGGTCTTAATCCCTCATTTTATAGGCAAAGAAATTGAAGCCGCAAAAGAAGTGTTTTCAGCCCTATGTCACAGAGGTAATAAATAGTAGACTTGGGATTCAAATCCACCATTCTTTTCACTCTACTAACCTAACTTTTTATGAGAGACTAGATAGATGTCCAAATGAGGTTCCAGGCTTCTTGCAAAAAGTGAACTTGTGGCATCCAAGGAAGTCAGGAGGTAGAGATGAGAAAGGAGACAGGGAAAATGGCCCAGAGATGGGGCATCTTGGGACACAAGATAAGACATAGCGTGCATGTTACTGGTATATGTGTGTGTGTATATATGCTATGTATGCATGTAGGTATGTATTATGCTATATATATGGATACATACACACTCGTGTGTGTGCTATTCTTGCAATTTAACTATGCCTTTGTTTCAGCCCTTACTTTCACTATCTCCCTATACCTTTCAGCCTGATTTTTAAGCTAACAATCTCTTCGTTCTAATAGTTAAATTTGAATTTTGAGTCCAATTCATCTATTTCCACTCATCACAGCTGCAGTTACAAGATTCACATGATGAAAAGGGGTAAGGTAAAATAATCTTCTTCTTGGGGAAGTAATTTGTGTGCCTGGCATTTAGGAATTATTCTGAGTTTGTGATTTGTGGAAGGCTAAATGTGCTCCCTGGAATGGAGCTGACATGTATAACTTTTATTAAGTGACTACAACATACAAAGCTATCTCCAAGCTGGGCTGCTTGGCAAGGTATCATTTAAATGACTGCTGCCTCCTGGCTTTTAAGTCCTATTTTGATCCAGGAACATCTGATTAGTAAAGAAGAGCCTTGTAGGCAGATCCTAAGTGGCCTCGTTGTAGCTCTGAAGGGATGGGAAAGCCTACCTAGCATTGAATTTGCAAGCCCTCACTAGTGTACCTCCCATCATAATTATCAGTTGATATTAATGAGGCAACCAGAATTAATTAGCTTTTTTTTTAAAAGTATTTCCTACAATGGTATAATGAAAATAGTTGGTATAAAATATTCTCCCAACACCTACAGATATAAGACAAATTCTCTTTCCAGTGTTATAAAGTACAAGGGAAAATAAGCTCAAGCTTAGAAAACAAATACATTAAATGAATAATTTACAACTCCTAGAAGTCTTTTTTGTGAGAGTCCTTAAATAAGGAGTATTATGCTCTTTACATATGGTACAATATTTGTACCAAGTTCTTTGAAGAGCTCATCTCTTCAATCTGCCTTTCTTCAGTGTCTTGTGTGTCTCTAGCTCCCAAAGCAGAAACTGTCAACTATTCCTGAATGCTCCTGTTGAGGTGTGAGAAATGAGTGTTGAGAGATCCTCTAACAGCAATGGGATCCCCAGTCTGGTCGCAAGCTTTGCAAAAGAATTCGCAAACCCCAGTGAATACAGGCTGGAGGTTTGTGGCAAGAATGGGTTTATTATGCTAAGAAAACTGCTTTCTTAGCAGGCAAACTCCTGTTAGGACTTTTGCAAAAGTCTGAGCACATAGCTCGATTTTATGAGTTTCTTTGCTGCCCTGAACTAGGGACTTTTCAATAGAAGGTAGTGATTATGCCCTTGGCCAAGATCTCCAATTGAATTGAATGAAAGTACTTATCTGGGTGTTTCCCCTTTGAACAGGAGTATAGGGCCCCTCCTAGAGGCCAGGAGGATTTGAGATCCATGACCACCCTTCCCCCAAAGATTAAAGGGGACACAGTTTGCATCAGGACCTTTCCAACCCTTCCCCCACCAAAGATCAGGGCAATTGTTTACATCACTGCTATGACTAGGATAGTGATGTGAAAATCTAAATCCTCTGCACTTCCAAAGCTTCAATTTCTTCATCTCTCAAATGGAGATAATAATGCTTGTACTTATGACTTCATAGGATTGCTGTGGGGAAAATACTCTAAAAATTATAAAGCCAGTAAGAAAATAGGATCTGTTCTTGTACTTAACAATGGTTATGGTACTTAGGGGATTTCACAAAAAAATTAGGCAGGTCAATAAATCACAAAACAATAGGTTTTTCATTATGAGATGTTTTAATTGTTATGAAAGAAAACTCAAGAA
Source organism: Sminthopsis crassicaudata (assembly GCF_048593235.1). Taxonomy (NCBI): domain Eukaryota; kingdom Metazoa; phylum Chordata; class Mammalia; order Dasyuromorphia; family Dasyuridae; genus Sminthopsis; species Sminthopsis crassicaudata. The sequence continues at coordinate 289,004,631 of NC_133618.1, forward strand.
CTAAAACAAAAGTATGAGAGAATAGCTAATAGGGAAGGAGATTTAGGGCAAAACATATAACCAGATTTGTCTCTTTAATCTCTGAGAGCCTAGAGAGATATTGTCTTCAGGTCATAGCAGGAAGAGGAGGTTTAACAATAGCTCTTCAGAGGACAAATCCAGCTTGGTCAAGCTCCCATCTCTTCCAGAATGTGTGGGATACCATTTTTGATTAGCAATCACCTTCATTCCAAGGAAACTTTTTTATAGGTTTTATAAAGGGGGCAGGTTCCCTTTCAGGCTCACCTGATGTCACAGGCAATGAGATGCCAGGAACTGAGTGGTATAGGGCTCAGGTGAAAGCAAGTGTTATGAAAGTTTTTAGAAACTATCAGGAAAACTGATATTAGACAGAAAGAGGGTAAAATCCAAGTGTTTAAAAATAGCCTGCCATGGATGAGCCACCTTGTTAGTCTTAAGAGAAACCCCAGAAGTCAGAGATTTTGAACTGTTTCATGCTCTATTTTTAACATTATTAATGCCCTACAATATCTCCCTCACCAATCTCCCTTGTTTGAAATAAGGATTAAAGTCAATCTTTGGAGTTTATATTCAATAATTATAAATATATAAGAGAGAATGTAATCAAATGTAAAGATGTCTAACCTAAGACATGTTCGCGGAAAAAAGGCAGGTTTATTTTTATTGTTTCCTTCTCTCAAAAGGACCTTGTACCCTTCTCTACAGCAGTGATTGGGAGTGGGAGCTGTTTGGCTTAAGGAAACATAAGACATTTATTTTCTCTAGTGATCATCTTCCTATGGGAAAATTCATTCTTTCCCAGGTCTTCCTAGGCTTCCAAATGAAGGTTAATTTTTCTTAATCATCTAGAGCTGAGTGAGAACTTCTTTAACCTGCTGGCTGTGGGAGGGGGGAAAACAATAAAGCCAAGCTTGTCTGAGACTACTATCTTAGAAGACCTTTCTTGTGCTTCTACTTATGAGCCACCTTTTACCAAAACATTGATGATCAAGTGTATCAGTAATACAAGATTGTCTATTGATCAATGAATCCAATATGATCTGGATTAATTTAATTTCCCTCTGCTTTGGGGAGTAACAATAACAACAACAACAACAATAAATAATAATGTAATAATACCAAAAACATATCACTTTAATGTTTGCAAAGGACTTTAAAAGTATCATTTCATTTGATCTTTGCAACAATGGTGTTAGATAGGTGTTAATTGTTATTCTCATTTTATAGACACAGAAATTGAGGTTGGAAGGTTAGCTAAGAGCTACACAGATAAATAAGTATCCAAGGCTACATTTGAATTCAGGTTTTTTTTTAATTCCAAGTCCAGCTTCACCACAGTACAGGGAAGTTTGGAAAGTTTCCTGAAAAATATCCCTGTAATTCCCTAAAGTGATTTCAGATTTGATTGTGAGATTTGAGGTAGACAGGAAGTGAGGAAAGAGAGATAAAGATATGAAGTGGGGGTAGGAGGAAAGAGAAAGAAAGAAACAGGGAGGAAGGGAAGAAGGAAGAGAAAGAAGAAGAGAAGACAGATGGACAAACAGAGTTTATGCCCTAGAGCCACAGACAAGCAGGGAAAGCTACCACCTCCTGCTCCCTCAGAGATTGCTAGGAGCAGATTTCTGAGATGAAGTTGTTGGATCATAAAACATTGTAGAGACAGGGTTTCTCCCAGGACCAAGACCAAAATCCCTTATTCTAAATGAACATTCTTAGAGTTGCAAGGCTTTGAAGAACCCCTCAACTCCTTAAGGTGGCCCAACACAGTGATAATCAGTAATGATCGGGATCCCTAACTGGTTCTTATGGACTCCTGCCTCCTGGTATTATTGTAAGAATAAGTGGAGACATTGTCTGTGTAAGAAACCCTCAGCAACAACAACTATATGTGGGGGCAATATGTCATTCTGCTGAATGCAAACACCTGATGGGCTGGCCATATCAGCACCATGGCCAGCGGCTCACTCCAACCCATTGCTACTGACAAAGTTAGCCTATTTCCAAAGTTGTGTAAAATGTGTGGACAAGGTAGCACACTACCAAAGAAGTACTCATCAGATTAGCAGGCTGTCATATGATGTGATCCTACACCTAGCTAATTTAAATAACACAGGTAAGTTTTGATGGGAGATGGTTTAGGATATGGGGAAAGAAAGTGACAGGGCTTTACAACACTAGAAAAACAGGACAAAGACGGAAGGGACTGAGGAGGGATGAGTCAGGCAGTGGCAGAGGAGGTTAGAGAGGTGGAATGGATGGAACAGAAAAAGACAACTGTGGAAGAGAAGGCCCAACAATAGAGAGAGAATGTATGGCTATCAAGTTATCCTAAAGCAGAAAAGTTTACACCAAAAGGAGGATCAGCAGGAAACCAAGGTTGAAAATTCAAAAGAGTCCAAATGTCAGACTAAATAAATAGGCTGCAAAAAGTCCTTTTTTCTAATTCTTTATGATAAAATTTGGGTACTTACCCATACTGATGTCTTAAACCCTCTTCTCTGATTATTTTCTCTCCCTTGGGTATCTTATCCACTTTCAAATCTTTAAAAATCACCTAAAATCCCACCTTTTACAAAAAATCTTTCCCAATCCCTCTTGCATCATCCTTCTATTGTTTATTTCTAAACTATTATACATATTCATCTTATTTGTATATGATTGTTTGTATATTGTCTCCCTTACAAGACTATGAGTTCCTTGTAAGTAGGGATTATTTTTTTGTCTTTATATCCCCAATACTTAATATAGTGTCTGGCATATAGGTGCTTAATAAATTATATTAATTAACTTCACGCATATGAATAACAAATTTATATAACTTGCCCTAACTTCTGAATTCCAGTCCCATATTTTCAACTCTCTGCTAAACATTATAAACTTATATCCAACTACTACCAGAAAATCATTAGGTCTAAAACTGAACACATCATCATTTTGTCCAACTCCTACTCTATTTCTGTTGATGGTACTACTTGTCTCCCAATCACTCAGGCCTGAAATCTTGGAGCCTTTTCTGACAATGTAGCACAATGGAAAAAATCTGGAGTTAAAGGACCTGGGTTCAAAATTAAGCATCCTACTTAGTACCCATATGACCTTTTACATGTTACTTTACTTCTCCACCTGCAGTTTTCTAATCTGACAAACAAAAGGGTTGGACTTGATTACTATCTAGATCTGTAACCTTATTAGCTTTTTCTTTTTCTCACCTCACACATTGAATAAATTACCAAATCCTATAAATTCCAATTTCACATAATTTCTTACTTCTCCCCTTTGTACTCCCTTATATCTTCTCAATTATATAATTATGCTATATTGCTAACTTATCTTCCTGCCTCTGGTCTATCATTCTTCTAGTCCATATTTTATATGACACTTTAAGAAAATTCCCTAATCACTTCACTTCCCTATTAAAAACAAAATAAAATGTAAAACAAAAAAGAAAATCCTTCAGTGATTACTCATTGGCTAAGAAATAAATTGTTAATTCCTGATCCTGACTTTAACCAGTCTTTTCTCACCTTACCACCATTCACATTTTAATGTTTCAGTCACACTAGAATGCTCCCACATTAGAATGTTCATGTTCTGCCATTTCCTGTCTCTGTCTTTGCTCATGCTATTTGAATAACTAGAATGAACTCTCCTTCCCCTATATCTATTTGCTGTTGGTCTTCTAGTCCTTCAAGACCCAACTTTCTTGATCTTTCCTCTTACAGAGTCCCAGCAGTGAAAATGATATTTCTTTCATCAAACTATTCTTTGGACTGTGTTTGCATAGACTTCTTTTCACTTTCACCTCCCTCTTTTTTTTTTTTACCATATTTATTTGTATATATTCCACTATCCTCTGTTATACTGTGAGTTTTTTGAGAACAGTCTATATTGGTTTTCATCTATATCCACAGTGCAAAGCACAGGTTCTTGCATAAAGTAAATTTAAAATTGCCCGAGAAATTAATTAAGTATAGGAACCCAGGACCGTAAATACATTTGAAAGTTTGCTGTGCTCAGCACATGCTAAGGCATCCTTTTAGAGGCAGATTTGATTTTACTATTTTAATCTCTTCTTGAAGAGGTAGACCTGTTAGGTGTTAATAGCTATTGGACAAAAAAGACTACAAAAACCCTGCTTTGCAAAGCTTTGACACTGAATAGTTACTAAATAATCAAACAATCAAAGAAAAATGAAAGGGGAAAGAATGTTCCATAGATAAACTTTACACTTTCATAATTTCACTAGAAAACAGTTTCTTAAATTAGAAAAATGTCAGAATTTACTTGAAGTTTTTTCTCACAAATAAATGTTATTGCTTTTAATGAACTGGTAATCAAAAAGTACTCTCTATTTTAAAAAAAAAATAGCTATGTATGGATATTGGGTGACCTGCCCAAGAGCATGAATTTCTTTATGGAAAGTAGCCTAAAATATATTTCATGTGTTTAATATTTGATTATTTCCCTTCATACCAAGCTGCCACCTCACTTCACAGTTTCTATGGCAACATTCCTTAAACATCCTTTTATACTCTGAATATACAATGTAAACACAATCTGCAGAAAGGAATACTTGCCTACTTAGGTGGATAAAACCAAAGCCTTCAAGTATTACAAGCACTTAATAAATGATTGGAAATTTGAATTGACAAGATATTTGAACTATTAAACTTACTATAGAAAAGGGTCAGCTCTGGGACATTCACCAATGATAGAATTATAGAAGACTTGATATAATGTGAAGAGGTGAAAGAAAAATGAGTGAGAAAGGAAGAAAATGAGGATCTATTAAAACAAGAAAGGTGGGAATGGTAGGAGACAAAAGAATTAAGAAGGAATGGCAGGATAAACTTAAAATTTCTACAAGAAGAGAGAGGAAGAATGAAGTTTGGAGGACTTAGGCTTATATGCTGCCTCTCACTGACCACATATGTGACTTTGGACACCTCTGTGGGTCTTAGTTTCTCCATTTTGAATCAGATGGTATCAGAAATCCCCTTCATCTGTAGAGATCTGATCCCATCATAAACTCATAGAATATTTAGACCTCAAGGGACCTTAAGGAAATAGACTGTTAGAGTTAAAAGGGACCTTAGAAAATAAATATTAGAACAAAGAACAATAGAATATTACAGTTATAGACATTAGAATATAGACTATTAAAGCTGAAAAAAACCTTAGAACATGAATTATTTGAACAGATAAACAGAAGTGTATTATCACCCTTAAGATACTTTGCTTCAAGGAGTCTGCTTATAGTCTCTACTACAGGGATATTTGAGAGTACGTGAGAAAACATTTTATTTTACAAGAATAAACATACATAACTACAAAGAAAGAGAGTGATGGCCCATTCATTCATTTATTCAAACTCCACAGCTGAAATGGGTATATCTGATTTGGCAAGGATCTTTAGAGGGCTCCATTTTCAAAAGAGGCTCAGGAAGTACATCCCTGAAGTTCAAAAGAAGCGATAAATGTTTCATGAACGAATTTGAATCATTTTTATTACTACTGTACATGCGCATACTTTGTTTAAATAAAGAGGAAATTATAAAGTCTAAAACCTTCATGTATAAATTCATGCTAATGCATTTGTTTTGGGGTAGCAAGAATTAACTTCTTGTCCACTGCAGAAAAAAAAAAAAATGATAAACAGGAATCCAGGAAGGGACCTTGGGGTAGTGCAGAGTGCATTGACATAGGAGGCAGGAACTGTAGATTCTAATCATAGTTCTGTCAGAAACCAACCAGTTATGTGCAGTTATGCTGGAGATAGCTTGAACTGACTTTCAGAAGCTGATTGCTAAATTTTCAGCATAAACATAACTGAAATTGGCAAACTACAAATTAGGGTTTGAGTTACTATTTTGTTGACTGACTAATCTTAAGAAAGTGATGGAGTTAATAATGCAGAATGAACTTAAAAGTATTTCCTGAAGAATTTTTTTACAGAAAACTGATTGTTAAATATTTGCCAACATACTCCTGGCTTCACCCCAACTTATCCAATTTCTTCCTCCAATGAATTCCTGCAGCAAAGATATCTATGCAATTTATTTGTCAATTAAGCTTTTTGGTCTCACAGCTGCTATTGCTTTCTTGGACTGTTAATGAAACGTTTTATTGTTGTTCAGCGTTTTATTGTTTAACGTTTTATCCAGAGGCAATGTGGAATAAAGGATAGAGACGACTTTAGAGTCAGAAATTTTAAATTGAGTCCTGTCTCTGACACATATTAACTGTGTGACTTCTCAGTGCTACAGACAACTTTATAAGATTTAAATGTGCAGAGTTGGTGAATATCTGTATCAATAAAAGGAGTATCCTCATCTGGGACCTTCCTACAGATAATCGCAGGCCCTATTCCTATTTTTTTTTCTGCAGATGTGTTTTATTTACTAATTTGAAACTGATTTATAAGAGCCTTGCAGTCAGTAGCTATATACCTTTGTTGTCTGCCATAGAATGTAGCACTGGAGGCTGTTTGGAATAGGTATTTTGTGGATATTTGCTGATTAGATCACATCCTCCTGAAGAATTTGGTTTACTCCTGTAGTCCTACTCCAATCTAGCACTGATGCTTTTGGGTGAGGAAATTACTTAAGAGAAACTACCAAAACCCTGCTCCCCTCTGTAGCATGTTCTCCCTGAATGTGTGAGGTACCCAGCTTTAGATGGCTGCTTGGGATTCTGACTTTTTGCTTTTCCTATCAGATTTAATGTTTCTGATAAACATTTTTTGGCTTGACTTGCCATGGCCTCAAGTTTATTTTCTTTCAAATCATAACTGGGATCTTTTGTGCATTTTAATCTAAGGAGGATTTTTTCTCTCAGGTCCTGGTGATTACCTTAAATCTCTTGTGGGCTCCATTTCCTGTTTTAGCATTGTCCATTCATTGCACACCTACTCTGCACAAAGTAAAGTCATTTTCTAAAGTTGGACTGGGCCACTATAAAGGTTGTAATGTCCCTTCCCCACCTTTCCCTTTAGATTGCATAGGCCCCTTTAAGAAAGAATAGAATAAAAAAAAAATACAAATGCAATATCAACTCAATTTAGGTCAAGTATAAATAGGTTTTCCTCCCTTTTTGTCTAATATGGGCCTGTGATTTTATCATCACAGGAATCTCCCAGAGAGATTGCCTTCTACCAATGCTGATGGTCACCTGTTCTGTAACCTAGAGTCAAAAAGAGGGACACGTTAAGGTTATGTGACTTGACTAGGTTCACACAGTCAGTATGTGTCTGAGGGGAGACTGAACTCAAGTCCTCTTTTTCTCTTCTTTTTTCTGTATGTGTATGTGTGTTTGTGCATGTATATGTGTATATATGTATAAACATACATATATGTGTGTGTATATATGTGTGTATATATATATATATATATACACACACATATACATTCCACTTGGCAGGAGAAGGAAGTACAAGAAATATTTCTTTTCTCTTTTTTAATATAAAAATATTTCAAAACAACCTCAGGATCAAATTATCTAAGATAATTTGTCTCTATCATCATAGGAATTGGGTGGAGATTTGAGGGCATACCTTTTCTGATATATTGAGTGGCAAATGATCCTACCCTTTGATTTTCCCTTGTAATATAATTTCCTATTTAGTCTTATTTAAATATTTTACTCTTTAAATTATGGTTCCTTCCTAGTCTGTTTATAGAAAATATACCAAATGGAATCTTAAGTCACATCTGCTTAACAATGATTACCCCTAAACACTTCACAGTGAGTCTTGTGGGGTCTGTGTAAGAAATTAATTCAAAAGATCAATTTTGTGCTGGTGTAAACTGGTTCCTGAGGAGCTATCCTGAATATACTTTGGTTTGCACTTATGGAAAAAACTTAAATTTGAGCAATTTTGGGATTCAACAAATTATTACAACTGATTCTATTATTTCTTAGAAGTCTAAGAGTTGCTTGGTTTAGGCGGCATGAAATAATGGAAAGATCAAGAATTTGCTTAAATCTAGAAGACATGGTTTCAAATCTTGATCTCAAAACTTAAGCATGGAGCCCTGAGAAAGTTATTTAACCTTCTTATGCCTCGGTTTCCTTTCCTGTAAAATGGAAGTAATACTTATATTACCTACTCCACAGGATTGTTGTGAAGAAAATGCTTTAAAAATCCTTTAAAATACAATAAAAATATGAATTATTTTGATGTCACTACTAGTATAAATTAATGGTATAAATCCTTCCAATAGCTAATGATCTGTCCTTGAAACATGATCTATTTAAAGGAAGGACTGGGCTAAATTATTTAATTATATTCAACAAAATTATATTAAATATGGGATACAAAAATGAAATAAGATAGTTTCACTTTTAAGGAGCCTGTTGTTTATTAGAGAACTCTCCTAGTAGTTGTAGTTAGAACAAGACCTTTGGGGCAAATCATGGTAAGTCAAATTTTAGCTCTGGAACATATAACAAACTGCAAGGTACCAACTTTAAGTGGAAAGCCTTCTTTTGCCCTTTCATGACTAGGAAACCACGTCAACTTAGTTGAAAGGGACAGAAAAAGTTGGCTCAGTGTTATGGTGGGGGATTCTGGTAGATAAGATTGTTCCTACCATGGGGAGAAAAACATGTTTATAAATAGACTAAATACATGTACATTACTGTATTAATAATTGTCTAAAATGAAAATTTATTATTATGTAACTAGAATGCAGTGATTCTTAAAAGTTATTATTACTAAAACTGATTATTTTTTTTAAATTTTCCTAATAATGAATTGATCCTGCTCTCCTTTATCTGTCCAATCTAGTCATAGTATGTAATTTTTGTAGAATTTTGCTATATTTTGTTCAATATATTTGTATCAACCTTTTTTTATACTGAAAACATTTTTTGACAGTCTGTGGTGAAGTCCATGGATCCTTTCTCAGACTAATGTTTTTAAATGCATAAAATAAAACGTAATATTGTAAAGAAAACCAATTATATTAAAGTAGTTATTAAATTGTTTTTAATTCATAAATTCTGGGTTAAGAACACTTGGTCTATATTTTCTTTCTTTGAATTATCTCTCTGTGGTATGAGAGAATTTAGTAGGATGCTTTCTTCCCTTTTTTCCCCCCAAACAGTTTATGCAACAGTATAATTAATTGTTCTTTGAATGCTTGATAGAATTAAGTTATAACTCTATCTGATCTTAAGTTGTTTTTTTCCCCCTTGGGAAATTCCATTATTACTTCTTTTATTTCCTTTCTTGAAGTTGGATTATTTAAATTCTGTATTTCCTGTTCTGTTAATCTGTGTTTTTTAAACTAATAAGACCCCTCAAATAGTCATCCATTTCATTTAAATATCAATTTTGCTAGCGTTTATGTGAGTCAAATAGGTCCTAATAATTTTGTTTGTTCCTTTTTGTTATAAATTGTTATTTTTTCTTTTTGATATTGTCAATGTTATTTTCTTCCATTTTATTTGATAAGCTTGATTAATGGCATATCTATTAATGTTCATTTCTTCAAGAAAATCAGCTCAATTTTGTTCATCAATTGAATGAATTTTTATTTTAATTTTTAAAATCTCTCTTTTGATTTTCAGAATTTTTATTTTTTGTTTTGGGATCGGTTTTTTTTCCTTTTTCTGTTCTTCTAGTATTTTTAGTTGCATGCCAATAAACTTAATGCTTTCTTTCTCTTGTTGAAGAAAATATTTAGATATACATTTTCCTGTAAGGACTGTTTTCAACTCTATCATAAATGTTTTGGTATATTGTCTTTTTGTTGTAATGTTTAAATGAAATTTTGCTTATATAATTTTTTGATATGCTATTTCTTTTAAATTAAATAATTTTGTCTCCATTCAAGTTTGGTTCCTTTAAGGTGCCCTTTATTAATTATAATTCTCTTATATTTTTGCTTTTCTGTAATTGTGCTGTTTTTATACCCTAGCACATGATCAACTTTTGTAAAGCTGCTATGCATTGCTGAGTAAATATATATATTACTTTCATTTCCCATCTAGTAATTTCCAGAGAACTATCATAGCCAACTTTTCTAAAATTTTATTCAGGTCCTTAATTTCTTTCTTTTTTGTGTGTATTTTTATTATACTTGTGTAAGTCTTAAAGGGATGCATTAAGATCTTTAATTATCATAGCTTAGCTATCTATTTCTCTCTATAATTTAGTAACTTTTCCTTTAACTAGTTAGAAGCTATGCCATCCAATGAATATGTATTAAGTACTGATATTATTTCACTATCTCTGGTACCTTTACACATAATGACATTTTCTTCTCTGCTTCCTTTAACCATTCTATTTTTATGAGTACTATATTTAAGAAAGAACACTGACATACTAGCCCTTAGTAAGAGGAACATAAACAGGCTATTGAGTGTAGCAACTATGTATGCAAGGAACATGGAAATGCTTAACTTGGGGAAGAAAAACTTGGTGGATTTATTTATGATAGCTGTTTTGGGGTATTTGAAGGGTTTACATGTAGAAGAGAGATTGGATTTGTTCCACTTAGCCTTTGAAGGTCACAAAGTACAATATAGAGGAGATGGCACAATGTAAGGAAACAGTTCCCAATCATTTGATCTATCTACAAGTAGAATTAATTTAATTTTTTGTGAACCAGCTAATGAGTTTACTGTCACTAGAAATCTCCAAGTAGAGGATGAACAACCATTATTGTAATGGGAAGGTAAATGGAGGAGATGGTTTCTATTTTAAGGTTTCATTTGGAATACTTGACCACGAAGGTTGTTTTCAACTCCGAGGATCTGAAGATAAAATGCTGTGATTCTTATGCCTTTCCCTAAAAGGAAGTGGTGAAGAGGAATAGTGGTGAGCATATAACCTTTGATGTTCATTACTTTAAGGAATGAATATTATTTAGCTTTAAGGATTTCCTATTTATTAACCACAATGTTAGGGAAGCATCACATCTGTAGAGAACTATCTGGAGGGTCCTTACAAACCTTGTTGTAGAATTTGGTGCCAGTGACACCATGAAACTGGCACTAACAAGGAATTAAGGATGGAAGAATGAGCAGACAAAAAAATAAGTCCACTATAAAAGGTGGTGATATAATGGTGATAAGACCCCTCAAACCAGAAACTCAGAAGAAAATATCCAAAAGATCTACAAAAAAAGCCCCAAAGAAAAATATAACATGGACCAAAGTTAGACTGTTATTTCCAGAAAAAATGATATGAGTGCTAGAGGAAACAAAAATGAGCACTAGTGGAAAATGTAAGCTTTTGAAGAAAGACTTTGAAAGAGAATTGATACCTTGGTATAAGAGAAAACCTTGTCCAAACAACTGAATCCTTAAAAAATAGAATGGATCAAATAGAAATTGATAACTCCATGAAATAAGAATATTAAAATGAAACATCTAATAAAAGAACCACATAAGACATATATATATGTGTGTGTGTGTGTGTGCGTGTGTGTGTGTGTATACATGTATTTTAATTGACATAGAAAACAGATCAAAGATGATTTAAGAATCATGGGACTCTGAAAGCTATGACCACAAAAAGAACTTTGAAATTATATTTTGAGGGATCATAAAAGAAAAACTGCATAGAGACACTTAGAACCAGAAAGCAAAGTAAAAATAGAAAGAATACACTGGTCACTTCCTGAAAGAAACCCTAGAATGAAAACTCCCATAAACATTACAGTCAAAACTCAGAGCCTCCAAAAGAAAATGTTGCAAGTAGCCAGAAAGAAAGAATTCAAGTACCAAGGATTAGGATCACACAAGATTTAGAAGATACCATTTTATATGAATAGAAAACTTAGAACACTCTATTTCAGAAGTCAAAAAATAAAGATTTATAACCAAGAATGACTTAAATAGTAAAACTAGTTGTGTGTGATTTTTCAGGGGGAAAAATAAATTTTTAATGAAATAGAAAACTTCTAAACAATCCTGTAAAAAGGCTGGAGCTATATAGAAATATAAACAGAAGAATTAAATGAAACATTAAAAAGTAAACATAAATGAACTATACTAAGAGACTAAATAGGGATAAATTGATTACAATCTAATATGAAGAAATGATACATTTCCCCTCAGAATCATCATCGGAGACATAGAAGGCTAGGATGTAATCATACAAAAGGATTGGTAGTTGTGCAGATGATTTTAAAAGAAGAATGGATAGTGAAAGATAAAGAAATACATTCCAAAATGGAAGAATGAGAGTATAATAATTTAGAAGTATAAGTAGAAGACTATACATACAAGGAATAAGTGATTGAAATTGTGGGCAACTTTTGAACTAATCATCTGAACTGGTATGAATTGATTTCCTTTCATCTGAAAGGAGAAAAGAATATGTAAAAAAGAATTTTTTTACACAGTTGGGCAGAAATACATTCACTCAATAGAAAAATAGGAAGAAAAGTAGAAAGGGGAGTGTGGGGATAATAAGAAAGGGGCTAGTCCTAAAGATAACAAATTTTAAACCATGAAAGATAATGGACTGAAAAGAGGGTTTTAAAGGGAAGAAAATATAAAAACCTGTGATTGGGTTCTGTCTGTGGACGGAAAAGAGAAGAGGGGCAGAGAAACAGAAGCAGACTAAAGCAAACTGAGAGCTTTGATGTTAAGTACATTCCTTTCTCTTCCAGTCAGAACCTCTTAGGGTCTTCCCTTTCCAGAATGATTCTTTTATGCCTCTTGATGGACTTTGCCTCAGACAAAATGAGCTTTGGAAAGACCTGGGAAAGCTTGAAAGACCAAGTCTCTCACTGTATCAGGGCCATTGCCAATCATCTTGACCTGTGTCTTGCTACTGGACTTCCTATAACATTAGAGGAGAAAATGAGGTGGGTGACTTTGCACCTCTCTGTCTTACTTAAATTCAATTCATTTGCTAATCAAGACATTATCCTAATGCCATTGGTCTTCTTCAAGAATGAAGAACAAGCAACAATCTCATAACCCTTTTCTTTATAAAGAGGGCACAGGAACACAAGATTTTGCAAAGGTTATTGTTGAAAAATTATACATGAATATGTTTTGAAAATTTAAAAGCTTCAATTAAAAAAAACAAAGGGCACAAGAAACTCTGATCACAATGATTAACCACAGTTCTATTGTATCCATGATGAAACATGAGGCATCCACTAGCTCACAAAAAGTTGACAAAATCCAGGGTGCAGTTTCAAACATGTGTGTGAATGTATCTATCTATTTATCTATCTATCTATCCATATATATATAATATATATATATATATTTGGATGTAGCCAGTGGTGGGAATTTATTTTGCTTAACTGTGTATATGTGTGTGTGAGTATGTATGTGTGTACACAGTCACAGACACATGCACACACATTTATTTTTAAAATATTTTGTTTTCCTTTTTCAACTGAGGTAGGAAGAAGAGAGAGAAAGAAAAGACAAATTTCCATTAATTGAAAAAATAAATTAAATAAAAAAAGACCAATGGCAAAAAGAAATAGGGCTAATATATAATTAGAGAAATGGATTTACCTTCCACTTCATCTCTCCATCTCTTACTTCTCCCTTGGGAAGAGAAAAGCCTACCAGCGAACAAAGTGCAAATAGGTATCTAGATATTAGTGGTAAGTGTTTTTTTTTTAAAGGCATATAGATTTAATTAGATAACTGGATTTCTACTTGTGAATTAGATTTTATTGGTTGCTATCGCCCGATAAATAGATTACACTTCAAGACCCTTCCCTTTGTTCCCTCTCCCATGTGAAAACAGACAGCTTAGCAAATAGACTTATAGAGAGATAGCAAGAAATCTGTGGCAATAAATAAATAAATAAATGAAAAGAAGATAAAATGAGAGGATCTAATTAGACAAGATAACTGGATTAATGGGAGGAAAGAAGAGAAAAAAGAAAGGAGGAAGGGAGGGAGAAAGGCAGAGGGAGGAAAGGTGAGAGGAAGAAAGGAAGAAAAAGAAAGGGAAAAAAAGAAAAAAAATTCCTGTGGAATTTGTTTTGAGTAGTTATTGATGGAAGGAGAATTTGTTGAGTGCTTTGTTTCTCTGTCATTACCTTAAACACACAGTGAAAGTTGTCTTTAATCCAGAAGAGAAAGTGAAATGCTCATGAAGTTCTAAAAGCTCAAAGAAGACAAAAAAGAAGAAAAAAATACAAGAAAATACAAACCTAGAACATGTTTCTGAATTTAAATCTGGTGTCAGATACATACTAGTTGTATAATCCTGGGCAAGCCACTTCACTCTGTTTGCCTCAGTTTCCTTATTTATAAAATGAGATGGAGAAAGGAATGGAAAACCATTCCAGTGTCTTTGCCATGAAAACCCCAAATGGGATCACAAAAAGTCGTATGTGACTGAAAACAACTGAACGAAAATAACAAGGGAGAAAGAGTACCTCTTCATGTGTGATAAATTCAAAAATTGAATAAATAATCCCCAAAAAAATCCATCCCAGAGCAGAAAGAAGTAGACGTATCTGGAGACGTCTCCAGATAGAGACACTTGAAAGAATAGGACTTAGAGAGAAGAGAGAGAGCAAGCAGTAGGGGACAGGAAATGGGGATTTGTGCAATGACATCCAGGGAGTCAGGATCACTGGGATGGGGAGAGAATGAGAGGTGTGGGAATTACCATTTGAGTGATTAAAGAGAAATTCACTGAGGAAGGGAGGTTATTAGACCATTGGACCATCCCTCAAAATCCAATCTTGTGCCAGGTGATATTGAATTCCATGAGCTTACTTTATAAAAGAAAGATAAGAGAAAATGAAATTAAAGCCAGGAGGGGCAGGGGAGTAGTAGTCTGAGCAGGAGGCAGGAGCTGGAGTTTGAGATGAGCAGAACATGGGAATGACGTAGAGAATAAGAGAAGGTATAGACAGAAGCCAGAGACATGAGGATCCAGAGTGACTCTCTGTCCTGGGAACCCTGGAAACAAGGAAGCCACAAATGGATGAACTGGATCCTGGGCTTCAAGCCATAAAGACAGTCCATGGACAGTCAGCTGGATGGGGTATAGCAGGGCTCCCCTAGAAGTCTCAGGGCAAAAAAAAATGGAGGTTGGAAGAACAAGACCCTGGAAGAAGGAAGAAAAAATAAATGAACATCTAGTGCTGTTATCAGGTATGGAATTTTTCCTATAGAGTGGAGAGTTGGACCATCTCAGGAGGAAGCAAATTTGTGAACTTTAAGAAATAATTATGGGAATCAACAATAGTTAGAATAAGTAAAGCTAAGCAATAATGGCTGCTAACTCCTTGCTGAGAGGTACCAGAAATGTTTATTGACAACATAAGCAGGAAAATTGCAGCTTCTTAAGACTTCTCAAACCCTATAACTGTACTTATTGCCAGTAATTCATATTAGAATAAGAAACTTGCTAAAGAGATGATGTCTGAGAATTTGAATTTCTAGACTTTTAATTTATTTTGTAATCGTATTTGTTTATTTGTTCATTCACTTATCTATTATTTATTTGCTTTAATACAATTATTTTATTTCAAATTTCAGGAACATGTGACAAGAGTGGCTTCAGCTTCCTCTGAAGATCAACTTCAGAGGTTTTTGATTGACTGGCGGGGCTAATAAAGGAAATATTTTATCTAGTTTAGTTTGAGGGAAAGCTTCGTTCAAATCCTCAATGGTCATCTGTTCAAATAAAATTACATAACTGATCTTGTCCAGCTGTTTCTCAAGTTCTGCAATCCGATCATTTGAAGCCTTTGTGAAAGCAGAGCCAATTTTTTCATCTTTCTGTTTTTCAGCATCTCCAGGCAGAGAATTTCATCTCCAGCAAAGGAACTTACAGGGCAATGAACTTTTTAGACTCATCCAAGAGACCATCTTTGGCTCTATCATTCTTGTAGAAATACCAGCTGCTGATTGGTGGCTTCTCCATCAGGGAAGCTAACCAATGGCAAGGTATTCATGATGGGATTTCAAGGAGCTAGCAATGAATTTCTGTGTTCTAAATGTGAGCTCCCCAATGCTGGCCAGGCAGTATTTTTCAGAACAAATTTTAGTCCTGCCACCTTCCAACTCTTCACTAATGCTAAGTTGCTAACAGTCCTAATACTAATAGTGCAAAGCCCTCATATTTTATGCATTTAAAATATTATTGGGGAAGGGGACAGTATATGTCATCAGACTTCTATAGGAATATGTAACACAAAAAATTAAAAATCCCTACTCTAGAAGTTATGCTTTTATTTAAAAAAAACAGAATATATGAATTACATATAATTGTAACTTCAACTAATACTACTTCTACTACTTCATTGAATTCCTTATTTGGCCTAATCAAGACCTAGCTGGATATGTAGCAAAGTCTATAAAGAAGATGAAATCTTTGATAAAATCCAAGAACCTGAAAAGGGAAACATAAGATAATAAAATCAGATATTATCCCCTTTAATTTTACAGATGTGGAAACTCAGATATTGAGAGGTGCAGTGACCTTCCAAGGTCACTCCATACATACAGGTAAGGGGGGGCCAGGCTTAGATGTGAACTCATGTTCTCTATAGAAGATATTTGAATATGTATGAATAAAGATAATAGCAAAAGCAATATTCTCATGATAATATACTTCAGACAACCTGGACAGAAGAAAGAATTAGATCAGGAGCTTGCGGATCAATTCAAATGCTTGGAAAAAAAGCATAATATTATAATAATGAAATATGTCAACTAGATATCTGTTAAAGTATTTTCTGTTGAAAGTAGGATGGTTGATAAATATATAACTTGCTTAAGTGACAATTTTGTCTTTTTTTTAAGTGGAAGATGCAACATGTAAAATTACTATTCTGGATAGTGAGGAAGAACAATTTACAGACATAGAAATAATGGAAGCCTTGTGGGTAAAGAACTCTTTGATCATAGAGTTTGTAATAGAAACACAGAAGAAAGCTAGGCTTTCTTCATAGGAAAGAGAGTAACTATATGTCACGGTCTGACATATTCCTAAGATTTAAGCAGAGGAGATTTTAAAGAGTTCTAAAAAAATTGGATCCAAAAGCTTTAGACAAAATAAGAAATAATTATAGGGAATGAGGTTGATTAAATTAGTAATATGATTCCTTAATGAATTCAGATTTTATTTTATTTTTTTAAGATTAAATTTATTTTTAAATTTTTTCTGTTATAATATTTATTTTTTATTATAACTTTTTATTAACAGAACATATGTTGGGTAATTTTTTACAACATTATCCCTTGTACTCACTTCTATTCCAACTTTTCCCTTCCCTCCCTCGCTCCACCCCCTCCCCTAGATGGCAAGAAGTCTTATTATACATGTTAAATATGTTATAGTATATCCTAGATACAATATTTGTGTGCAGAACCGAACAGTTCTCTTGTTGCACTTGGAGAATTGGATGCAGAAGGTAAAAATAACCTGGGAAGAAAAACAAAAATGCAAACAGTTTACACTCATTTTGCTTCATTGTCTATTGTACCTTTTAGCAAGTTGTAGTTTCCTTTCTTATCTCTTAATAAGGGCTATTTTTGCTAACTCCCATTTTTTTAACCTCAGCTGAAGCATAATAGATTTTGCTTTAGCCCCCTATTTTTACTCCCTGTGTATCTCTTTGCTTCAAGTGTGTTTCTTGTAAACAGCATATTGTGAGATGCTGTTTTTTGATATACTCTATTGTCTGCTTTCATTTTATGGGAGAATTCATTCCTTTCACGTTCACATTTATGATCACTACCTGTGTGCTTCTTCTCATCCTATTCTTCCTCCTGTTTGTCCTCTCTCCTTTCACCCTTTTCTTCCTCACAAGTATTTTACTTCTGTAAAGCTTCTTCTTCTTCTTCTTTTTTTTTTAACTTTTAATCTTATTAATCTCATCTTTGATTTTTCAGGATTTCCAATTTAGTGCTTATTAGAGATTTTTAACATGTTCTTTTTCGAGTTTTTAAAATTCCACACTCAATTTATTAATCTTTTCTTTTTTCTTTTTACTTCTATTATCTCCCCTGATCTGCCCTCTCTTCTGTCAGTTTCCCTTCTTTACTTAAATCTCCTCCCTCTCCCCCTTGTATATCTTTATCAGGTAAGATAGATGTCTATATTCAATTGATTGTATATATTATTCCCTGTTTAAGCCAACACTGATGAGAGTAAAGTTCAAGAAATGACCTATCTTCCCTTCTCATATTTCCTTCCACTGTAGTAGGTCTTTTGTGCCTCTTCATGTGAAATAATTTATCCCATTCTACCTCTCCCATTTGTACCCAGTGTACTCCTCTTTCTTATCCCTTAAATTCTTTTATGCCATTCCCTCAAATTTACCTTATAGCCACACCCTATGTCTACGTATAATCCTTCCAGCTAATTTAAGAATTACAAGTGTCATCTTTCCAAGCGGGGATATAAACAGTTTAGATCTATTGAATCCCTTATGTTTTCTTTTCCCTTTCCCCTGCTTATGCTTCTCTTAGGTTTTGATGTTAGTGATCAAATTTTTGTTTTAATTATGGTCTTCTCCTTATGAAAACTTGAAATCTTTCTGTTTCATTGAATGACCACTTTTCCCCTTGAGGTATTATGCTTAATTTTGCCAAATAAGTGATTCTTGATTTTAGTTCTAGCTCCTTTGCCTTCCAGAATATCATGACTCCAAATCTTTTAAGGTTGCAACTGCCAAGTCCTGTGTAATCTTGATTGTAGCTCCCTAATATTTGAATATTTCTTTCTGGTCATTTGTAGTATTTTAATTATAATTATAAAATTTGGCTATAATATTCCTTGGAGTTTTCATTTTAAAATCTCCTTTCTAAGGTGATTCTTTCAATGCTTATTTTGCCCTTTAGTTCCAGGACATCAGGAAAGTCTTCCTTGATAATTTATCAAAAGATCCTATCTAGGTCCTTCTTTTGATTATAGCTTTCAGGTAGTCTAATGATTCTGACTCCCTCAATAATATCAAGGGTTGAGATTGTCTTTAATATTGTTAACTAAAATCATGAAGTTAAAAGGCATAAAGTATCTGATAATAGATTAGACATTTTATGTCTATGCTGGATCATACCAGATAAGATGACATTTTAATGTGGTTGAGACTATATTTGACTTTCACCTACAAAAGTATAAGAGAGAATCAATTCTTGTGAAAAGATCTGAGGCTAGAAAGGGGCAGGGTCAGATTTTTGAGGGTCTTGAATAAGTGTTTCTGCTTCCAGAATTTCCTCATTTTTATCTATCTTCCCCACAGATGCCATTGAGAGAAATTAATATTTTCTGCTACATTTAATAACTAATTGCTTTATGAGGACCAGGGTTTTTCCCCTTTTCTACTTCTCCATATAAAAATCAACCAATGTGGGAAATTTCTCTTAGAGATTTACTCAGATCAAGATCTAATCATAGTAAAAGAAATTCTAAGTTTAGGTTAATGGATGAATTCCTGACAGGAATTCAGACAAGTCCTGGG
Source organism: Sminthopsis crassicaudata (assembly GCF_048593235.1). Taxonomy (NCBI): domain Eukaryota; kingdom Metazoa; phylum Chordata; class Mammalia; order Dasyuromorphia; family Dasyuridae; genus Sminthopsis; species Sminthopsis crassicaudata. The sequence goes on from NC_133618.1 coordinate 289,024,070, forward strand.
GAAATGCTGATTCTTCCTATTATCAAGACAGGCAAAAAGGAAATTTATCTTTCTTTGACCAAAATTTCAGTAACCTAAGTCACATCCCCCAAAATAGTCCACCTCTCATTTGATTAAACATTCATGGTTGAATAGATACCCCGCAGGAATACCTCCTTTTCAAAGAAGGTGACTCCTTTGCTCCACTGCTGTGACTCCACTGCTATTAGGGTCTTTGGACTAAAAGAGATAGCCAAATGACCATCCCTTTATCAATATTTTTTAAGAGTGTAAAGGCGTCTTAAGACTTCAGTTTGAGAACCATCCTCTGGCTATTACTATCTTTGCCTGCAGTTTCTTATTTATCTGTTTTACATTAACAGATATATAGGTACATATAACCTTTCCCACTCCATCCTTCCTGCTTTGTTCTATAAATCCCCAGCACTTAGCAAGTGCCAGGAACATAATAGGTGATTAATAAATGTTTGCTAATTGATTCACTGATCGAATGCTAGGTTAAAGAGTTTGTTTTGCTCTTTACTGATCAGTATAAACATCTTAGCTGCAGAAATTAGAAGGAATATGAAGTTAGATAAGGCCTCTATTGTTGGAAGGATGCTAAGAAAAGAAGGATGCTGAGAGATGGGGAGACACCACAGAAATACACAGGTTATAATGAGCTGATCCTGATGCCCACAATGCCTTCAAATTCTTTCCTCCAGTCTTCATCCTCCCACTAAAAATCATCTCCTGTGGTGCCTCAGGTTGCCAGCCCCTACCAGAGAATATTAATGCCAGGGAGCAGGGAGGAAATTGCTGACACTTTAGAAATGTTTTATCTCTTTCAGGTCACTAGGGTCCCATTTATTAAGTTACTGCTTGAGGGCACTGTTGTTTTGAAAGAAAAAATGTATCTCCCCAAATGTCAGCAGTTTTCTCTCTGCGATGCTAAGAGAAAGGTACTTTTAAGCTGAGAAATGTGTGCCAGGGTTAACTTTGGAGCTGTTAATAATATTTCACATTTGTAGGAGGCTTCAAAGTACTTCCACATAAAATCATCTCACAAAATGCTGGACTTGAAGTCAAGAAGACCTGAATTCAAATAATGCCTTTCTGATGCTTTCCTTTCACCAGACAGCTGTGTGATTAAAATCATACTGTCTAGGAAATGAACAGCTGGATTATCTGCCTCAATGGGTAGGGATGGGTTCTATCTTATAGATGAAGTAACTGAATTTGAGACAAATGAATTAAATGATTCAGAATCTAGCTAGTTAATAAATAAGGGAGGAATCAACACTTAAAACCTGATGACTGAATCCAATCACATCAGTTGTTTCAGTGAAGGAATCCAGCCTCTACACATAATCTTTCATTAGATCATCAGAGTATTTCTGAGGTGCCCCCCAAAAGTTAAATATATTATTTCTAAAACTGAGAAAAAAAGAGTATCTAAAAAGTGATTCAATCAATATGTATATACCTAAAAATCTAAACAGAAAGTTCTAAAGTTCATGATTTTGGTTATCTAGTGTCTTTTCATCCCTAGCCTTTCAAACAGAATACTAATCGTATGTGTTTATACATTATTATTTACTAGGAGCCTGAGGGATTAATGGAGACCAGGCTTTGAACTGTCCCTGTGATTGTTTCATACACATGATTGAAGGGAAGTTGATTTCAGCAGTTGGTCCTGGAGGATGTATTTAAAACCACAAAGGAGCGCTTCATTACAATCTCTTCCTTTCTCTCTCTTCATCTTCCCTCCTATTAGCTTTTCTCCTTTCTTCCTTCCCCCTTTTTCCTTCTCTTTCCTTCTTTCTTCCTCTTTGCTTCTTTTCTTCTCTTCCCCTTCTTTTTACTCCATCTATCTCTATTTCTCTCTCCTCTGTTTTCTGTTCCTTCTGCCCTGCTCTCTCTCTCTGTATCTTTCTCCTTCTCTCTCTCCTTCTCTCTGTCTCTCTTCCTCTCCTCATCTCTGTTTCTCTCTTCTTCTCTCTCTTTCTCCTTTCTCTCTGTCTCTCTCTCTTCATCTCTCACCTCCTTCCCCCACCCTGACTGCCTCTCTTTTTCTCTCTCTTCTCTCTCTTCATCTCTCACCCCTTCCCCCTTCTGACTATCTCTCTTTCTATGTCTGTCTCTCTTTCTTCTTCTCCCTCTCTATTTTTCTGTCTCTGTCTCTCTGTTTCTCTGTCTCTATCTCTCTGTTTCTCTCTGTCTCTCTCTGTCTGTCTCTCTCTCTCTTTCTCTCCCTCTCTTCCTTCTCTCTGTCTTTCTCTCCTTTCTCTCTGTTCTCTCTCTTCATTTCTCCCTCCTTCCCCCTGACTGTCTCTTTTTCTCTCTGTTTCTGCTCTCTCTCCCTCTCTCTGTTTCTCTCTATCTCTCTGTTTCTCTATCCATCTCTCTTCTCTCTCTCCCCTACTTCCTCTCTTTTTTGGTTACTTTGCTGTTTCACACTAGCCTATACATCTCCACCATACTCAGACAATATTCTAGAGTTTGATTTTAAAACCTTTAAAAAAAAAAACAACATAAATCCAACTCCCAATCCCCACCAAAAAAGAAAAATCCTTTAAATTAATTTTAAACGCTGAGTCATTCAGAACACACCAACATTATATAACTACCATTAAAGCATTAGTATTACTACTGGGGGCACTTGATTATGCAACTGAATAGTAAATCTCCTATGGGAGATTCTTTTTCAAAAAGAGTTTCAATTCACCAAATTCATTTTCAGGCAGCTAGCAATCATTTCAGCCTCCTTTTTGGCTTTTTTTTTTTTTTGCTTCAGGGAGCAGGTGGATAGGCCTTTCTTTGAGACAATAGCATAGTGTAGAAGTTTCACCAAGTCGTACATAATAAGTTTTCCCCCTTTTCATTGTCCTTGAGAACCAACCCCACTTCTAGGACTGTCCTGAGAGTGCAGTGATCCTAACTGAGACCTCCTTATAGCCAACTGAGCCTTTTGCCCCCTTCAGTGGTTAGCTAGATTTCTGGGCCAAAGGACGCAGTGTTCTTTGCTTGTATGTCCAGGGAAGGCCTACCTGGCATTGAGGCAAACTCCCTGTGGGCAGCTGCCCAGAGCTGGCACTGCTGCTCCTGTTGCCCTCTGCCCTCTGGACAATGGGCCATGGTAGTTCTACCCACATGCCAAAGGGCCTCTCTGAGGATGTCTGGGCAGCTATCCATGTTCAAAAGACATTAGTTCAGTTCTTTGTTCCTGTCCACCCCACCCCCCATAAGTCTGGGTCTTCAGACTACAAAGAGAGCTAGAATTTGTAGGAGGAATTTATAGCTGCTTCTAAAATAGAAAAAGTGGAATTTTTTTCATTATCTGCATCTCCTCCCACCCCTATCACTCGACCTCCAAGTACTCTAAGTTTAGGATGTCCTAGAGAAATTCCTGCCACATATAGTTTGTTACTGGGAAGGGATTTACTTATAGATTCATGATTTCTAGTAGTCCTGGTGATGTTAGATAATTCCATGAAGAGGAAAATTTACATTGCCCAACAGATCAGTAAAAAAGAGAGAAAGAGAGAGAGAGAGAGAGAGAGAGAGAGAGAGAGAGAGAGAGAGAGAGAGAGAGAACCTGAGAAAGTAGTTGTAAAAATTATATAACTTCCCAAGTCTGCAAACTTAGTAGTTTGTCTGCATGGTGCATTAATGCTATAAAGCACTTTTATTTATATGTTAATTTTAATATGTTTTTATATGCTTATATATGTTTTATATGTTTAATTTTTATTGATAGGACAGCATAGAATAGGGAATACAAATCTGGCCTTGGATTCAAATCTCACCACTAATATATACTAGCTATGTGCCTGGGGCTTAGGCCCAGTACCCTCAGGTAACTCTAAATCCATAAGTTTCAGATGTCATTCTACATTGAAAAAGAAAAAAATTTTACTGGGATCTTCCTGCAAAATCTGAGCAAATTTCAGACCTAGTCAAAAATAACAAATTGATCTATTTTTGGTAACCCATCCACATCTGTATACAATATGCTTCTCTCAGCCTTCCTTTTACAACATAGTAAGTAAGCAAGAAAAACAAATCAACCAAAATCTGACAAAATCAACAAATCTGAAAGCATATGCCCTACTCTGCACCCATATCCCTCTAAATCTCCAACAAACAGAGGAAAGTACATTTCTTCATCTTTAGAATTTCTAAAGCAAATCCAGGCAGGGGCAGCATCACAAATGCTACCTTCTGACTTTCAACTAAATTCAGCAAACATTTATTAAGTGACCACTTGTGTCAAGCTGAGAATATTAAGATGAAATAAGGCAGTGCAATGAGGGATGGGTTAGCAGCTGATTAATAGGTAGGGCCTTAATAACCCATCTAGTAAGTGTGCTATATTTTCAAAGCTTAATGCATTTTCCTACTCATCTAGTAATAATTAAAAAGTAGTCCCCAGTTAAAATCTAAATAACTACCAAGTAGAAATCCAAGGAGCTTGTGAGCAAAATGAAGTCTGAGTTTAGGAAAAGCAAATCCAAAGCCAGGGGGTGGTCTATACAGAGCTAGGTCAATTAAACACAATGGAAAAGGAAAAGCAAAGGGGGAAATAATGAGAAATTTTTTCATCAGCTAACTTAGTTCCCCATCCAGCTAAAGGCAATACAAAAGCTCAAATACACAATCTTTTACAGACCAGCTTCTTAAATTATGAGTCATGACTCCATATGGGGTTCGTAACTGAGTATGAAGGTTGTGAAATTATGATTTATTATTGGTAAATGTTTGATTTGTATACTTATTTAATAAACATATATTCCCAGGGCCACATAAAAATTTCTTGGGAAAAAAGGAGTCCTGAGAAGAAAAAGTGAGGCATGGTACATAGGTATATAAAATAGGTATACAAATCAAACATTTATTGATAACAAGTCATAAAGAAATTTATTTTAAAACAATTCTTTAGTATATATATATATATACATATATATATAATTTTACTATTTATTAAAGATGAAAGCAAATTTGCATATATTAAAATAAACATGCTCGTTAATTTTTACATGAAGAATTAAATCTTGGCAGAACATTCTGAAACATTTTAGTGTTGCCAAATTTTTTGGGACTCCATATGGGGTCACAACCCACAGTTTAAGTAGTTTTGCAGTCTGAGTCAAATATACATAAAACTAATATATGTACATTGAAGAAGTCCAAACAGAATCAGGAATAGATAAATTTTATATAACAAGAGGAATCTTGAAAGGCTTCATGGAGAAGGTGGCATCTGGAGGACTACGTGTGTGGTCTGGGATCTCAAGAGTGGGTCTGTGATAACTGACTCCCTAGTCAGTACAGCACAATCCTAGGCCACTGGTAACAAAGATGAGTGGGGATGGGCTGAGTCTTGTAGCGTAGGAGAGTTTCTAGGCAATAGGAAGCTACCTGGATTATAAAGGAACTCTGGGGGAGTATAAAAGAGGAGAGAAACTAATCATAGCTACTCTATATTTTGCCAACAACTACCCCTTCAGACCATAAAAGCAATTATCTCTTCCTGGCCACTGTTAGAAAGAAAAATTTTAAAGTAATACAAGATAAATATGATAATAGTTAATGACAGCATTTTTATAGAACTTTTAAGGTTTGAAAACACTTTACAAGTATTGATTCATTTTATCCTCACAACAACCCTGGGAGGTAGGTGATATTATTATCCCCACTCTGCAAGGAAGATGGTTTTTTATTCCCACTTTACAGTTGAGCAAACTGAGGCAAGGTTCAAGTGATTTGCCCAGGATCACATAGCTAATAAGCATCTGAGGTGGCATCTTAATTTAGGTTTTCCTGATTCCACTATTTCAACTGAGAAACTATTATTTAATTATAAAAGTAATCACTATCTGTCATCTATGTTCCAACTACTACCTCAATACTCATTATTGTATAGAGATGACCCAAGTTCTCAAAGACTATGTAAATGAAGTACAGGATCTGGCAGCTTCTACTTTCAGAATATGGACCCAATGATGAACTGGCTGCCTACTCGAGTTTGGAAAAACTTGTCCCTTATTCCCATCTAAGGTAATGAACTTTGCAGACTCAGCAAAAAGCTACAGAAGATGGCCTTCCAGATTCTAGAGGGGCTGCAATCTGCAAGCCGGAGGGGTATCCATATGAAAGGAGGCAGTTCTGATGTTTGCTCTGGTTCTGCTTTCTTGCCTCTTGCCATCATCACTTCATGGCAAGTTTTCCACATTTCTTTACCTTCTTCATATTTACTGCTGGAAGGTCAATTTTTTGCTTTGTCCCATATGACAGTTCTTCATCAGGGGCTATAATTTCAGCCTTTCAGGTAATCCAGGATACCCACCCAGAAACTTTAAAATGGAGTTTTCCATGAAAACTAACTTCAGAATATATCTCTTGGTAATATATTTAGGGTCTGTGGCAAGCTATGGTAAATCATTAATCTTCAGTGGCATCCAATTATAGAAAAAGATGAAAAGTGAGATCAAGAGAAATTATTTTTAAAAATTCTTTTCTTTCAAGCTTTTATACACATCAGAACTCTTAACATACTCCCCTAAGATAATTAGCTCCATTGGGTGACAATAGGTAGCACCTGTGACAATAGGTGAATTGTGATACATACTGTCTTCAAAATATAATTTTTGAACTGGAATGGAAAAGGCCTTTATTAAGCACTTTGCTATGTGCCAAGAATTGTGCTAAGTGCTAGAATACAAATAGAAAAGCAAGACAATTTCTGCTTTCAAGGAACTTGCATTCTAACCTGGGGAGAGAACAACTAGAGTAAGTTTCAGTTGCAGAGTGATGGAAAAGTGGAGCGGTCCTTAGGATGCCATGGCAGGACAAATTTTAAAGCCCAGGAGACTGCAATGGTAGGTCAGATACAATGCCCAGGAATTCCAAAGGGCATTGCATCAGAGCAGATGCTAAGCTCCAATAGCACATTTGCAGAAAGGATAACAGATGGAAATGTCCTACTCAATCAAGCCAACAATTGTTGGAAAGAGGGTAATGGCTTAAAGGGATGGAGCAGAGCCTTGGGATATATAGGGCGAAAGGAAGGGAGGATCAGCATCTAAGCAGGAGCCACTTACTCTCTTTAGGCCTCAGTTTCCTCATCTATAAAATGAAAGAGGGGGATGGTCCCTTCCCTTCCAGCTGTGTCTGTGATTCTATGAATTCAAGTACACTGAGAAGAGAAACCTCAAAGTTCAGAGTCAATAGCCATCAATGTTGTGTAGCAAAAAAAATTCTAGATCTAAATGGAATTTATCAGATACATTTCCTAAGATGAGCCTAAGAACTAATTTTCTATGTTCCTAGGTTCATTGGTTCAGAAAATGCTTTTTCATTTCTTGAACATGAGAAATACTTAAAGCCAAATTCTTTTCTGCTGCCCTGAGTCATTAGACCTTCTGATGATCCTTAAATGAAGCAAAATATACAGTTTCAAATAAAATGCTTTTTAAACTGTCAGATAACATGACTCCATTTGTGCATGTAAAATGATTTAGAGGATTTTTACTATTAGCTGAAAGCAAGCAAAAAAAAATGCTAAGAATAAGGAAACACTCCTGAAAGGAATGTGAATAATAGTGACTTTCATGTGTATTATTTGTTGAAGATTTTGTCCAAGCATTTATTCACAATGATAAGGTTAAAATGAGCTAATGAGAAATAGCTTATCCTCATTTTACAGATGAGGAAACTGAGGATCAGAGAAGGGGAGTAACTTAGAATTACACAGATAGTGATGTGGGCCAGGAGTTAAGCTCAAGTCTTCTTATTTCAAGTACCACCAAAAGACTGGCTGAAGACAAATTTTATTTATTTATTTAGGTGAGACCTTAGGTGACTTGCCTAGGGTCACACCGCTACAAAGTATTAAGTGTCTGAGGCCATATTTGAACTCAAGTCCAAGGTCAGTATTCTATCTACTGTACCATCTAGTTGCTCCTTAAGAAAATTTAAAGAAAGAAATTAATTTTTTGGTAAAAAAAATGTAGTCTAATAATGATAAATGTTGGAGGGATGTGGAAAAACTGTAACACCAATACATTGTTAGTGGAGTTGTAAACTGATCCAACCATTCTGGAGAGCAACTTGGAACCATACTCAAAAAGTTATCAAACTGCATACCCTTTGACCAACAATGTCACTACCAAGTCTGTATCCTGAAGAGATCATAAAGAAAAGAAAGGGACCCATATGTGCAAAAAATGTTTGTGGCAGCCCTCTTTGTAGTGGCTAGAATCTGGAAACTGAGTGGATGCCATCAGTTGGAGAATGACTGAATAAAATATGGTATATGAATATTATGGAATATTATTGTTCTGTAAGAAATGACCAGCAGGATGATTTCAGAAAGGCCCAGAGAGACTTAGATGCACTGATGCTAAGTGAAATAAGCAGAACCAGGAGATCATTGTACATGGCAACAACAAGATTATATAATGATCAATTCTGATGGATGTGGCTCTTTTCAAAAATGAGATGATTCAGATCAGTTCCAATGACCTTGTGATGGAGAGAGACATATGCATTTAGAAAGGGGATTGTGGGGACTGAATGTGAATCACAACATAGCATTTTCACCCCTTTTGTTGTTGTTTGCTTGCTTTTTGTTTTCTTTCTTATTTTTTTCCTTTTTGATCTAATTTTTCTTATGCAGCAAGATAAATGTGGAAATATGTACAGAAGAATTACATGTTTACCATGTTGGATTATTTTCTGTCTAGGGGAGGAAGTAGGGAGAAGGAAGGGAAAAATTTGGATCACAAAGTTTATGAATGTTGGAAACTATCTTTGCATATATTTTGAAAATAAAAAAACTATTTTAAAAAATGTAGTCTAGAACACAGACTGCAAAGGATATAAACTCTGAATTTCATATTCATAGGACTCTAGAAACTCTCTCTATCTCTCTCTGCCCTTCTCCTCTCCCAAGATGCAGATATTTTCTAACTTAACTATATCTAGACTCCAATTACAAGTGTCTTCCTCTTCTCTGCACCACCTCAACCACCCTACTTAGTTGCGTATTATATGTATATGTATATTTATACACACATATATGCATATGTATAGAGAGAGAAAAAGAGGGAGGAAGGGCAGAGAAGGAGGACGGAGAAAAAGAGAGAGAGAGAAACAGAATTTCTTCTCTTGCTTCCTCCCCCATGCAATTTTTTTTACAGACCAGGCATTTCATTTTGCTATCCCCAGCACCTTTGTGCACAGTAACCACCTAATTACTATTTGGTGGGATGAATTGATTTGAATGGAGAATAGGGGATTCCCCAAAATGACTTATTTAATCCTTTCTAGCTCTGAGGTTCCACATAACATTGTGGTTATTTTCCTTTGGCCTAAAAGTTGTTGCCAAGATCTGTCTGCTAGCCTTCCAGATGGCACACTGTCTGTTGCCCTGTGATTTTCTAGTTCCTCTTTTCTAAGGGAATTACTGAATAGCAGACTGAAGAGAAAAGAAGTTTTCAGAAGGTACAAGGAGATGAAGGCCATTCATTTCATTGCCACATGAATTTATTAAGTGCCTTTTATGTGCAAGGCTTTGTTTTTTGGAATATGTGTTTAATATATGCATAGAGGCAGCCAAGTGGCACAGTAGACAGAACAGTGCACCTGGAATCAAAAAGTTCAGAGTTCAAATTCAGCCTCAAATACCTACTAGGTAACATCTGTTTATTTCAGTTTCTTCATCTCTAAAATGAAGATGATAATAATATCACCTATCTCCAGGGTTGTTCTTAAGGATCAAATAAGGTGTTTATAAAGTGCTTTGCAAACCTTAAAACACTATGTAAATACTAGTATAATAATAATTATTATATCTGTATCATGAGTAAAAGCTATTTGTGCAAAGGAATGCATTTTAAAACAAAGGAAAGAAGCTTATTTTATAAGGAGAATAACAACAAAAACAAAAGCAATTAATTGGCAAGTGTGTTTGACACTACCTCTACAATACCTCTCAGTCCTATTCTCTAGTCAGGTCTCTCATTGTTTCTTCTCTGGATTGCTGTAATAAACTCAAAATTGATCTCTCTGATTCCAGACTTTCCTTTCTCCAATCCCTCCTTCACAGTTCCGCAAATAATCTTCCTAAGGCACATGTGTGATTCTCCAGTTTAAAAAGTTTCAATGGCTCAAGGATTCAATGTCTTAATTTTCATTAGAATTAAAAAAATATGGAAGGTGGGAGATAGAGTGGATTCACTGAATCATGTGTGATAATTTCTCCACTCACACCTCCCCAATCAGCTTAATGAGATTTTATGGCATTTTGTGGATTTGGTTTCTCAAACTATGGCTGTCCTCATGGTCTGTCTGAGACTGAGAGGACAGATTCCATCACAGGAGCCATTCCTCCCCAGGTAATCTCTCTCCCTGTTCCCCTCCCCTCCTCCTCTCTCTTTTTCTCTCTGTATCTGGCCCTCTCTATTTCCCTCTGTCTTTTTTCTCTTTATTTGTCTATGTTCACTCTCTTCCCTCCTGGAAGCAATTGACCATGACTTGTGGCTGAAGCACGGCCAGCAGTGCACCAGCTGAACAGCTGGCCTGAGAGGACAGTTCCTGGGCCTCAAGTTCCTGGCTGACTTCTGGCTTTCTATTTCTTCTGGATACATTATAGACCAGAGACTTGAAAACAGACTTTCTCAGCTCAAAAGCATTTAAACCATCTAACTGATATTCCCAGCTATTACAATATAATGAATCTGTTCTTTTCTAGTCATCTATCTCATCTATCTATCTATCTAATCTGAAATATCTCATACCTATATATGATATATATGTAATAATGAATATATAAGTACAAAGGAGAATTTAAAAAAACAAACAAACCAACCCACAAGAAATTTGAATTGAAAGAGATTTCTTCCAGATGCAGGGGGTTGGGGTGTGTTTTTGTGTCTGTGATCACATGATCTTTTATTTGTATCTGTATATCTTTGGCCTTTGGTGAGAAATACCTACCACAAGTATCTAAGTAATTTGTCTATCCATGAAATAAAATACAATGGCCCACAAACACAAGACCAGATTTTGAAAAGAATCCTGACTATGTGTATGGCCTCCAGCCCTTTGTATATGTTGAGATTACAATCTGAATAGCAAGCTCTGAAGTACATTAATTAAGATGAAAGAATCATCCTTGAAAGTTTCTTATGGGGATAATTTTTTAAAACAGTATACAAAACTATTTTAAATAATTTTAAGAGAAACAAATACATTTAGCATATTTTAGTTGCTCTAGAATTTTCTGTGGATACTTTTTAGCAGCATTTGGTTTGAAGAAATAACTTAAAAATTGGATTTATGGAATTAAAGTCTATGCTTTAATGTAGCTTCATTCAGGTCTCTTGGCTCATAAGCTTCTAACGGTGTGGGCTCTTTTTATAGTAGATTCATCAATTTCTATGTTTGATACAAAATAAGTCAAATGAAAGAGAAGTTTCTGTTGGACATTGTGTGTATGCTGATGACATGGACACTACTTTTTCTTTTATTTCTCATGGAATTTCATAATATCAATCACTTACGTGTCCCTGAATCCATATTTTTGTGGGCTACTGACGCAGTTTTATATTGCTACAAATAATCATGGCCTCTGTTATATATATGTTGGAACTACAAAATACCAATGACATGGTTTCAAGGGGAGGGTGGAAAATGGGTCAATTACTGCAGATAATCAGCATGGTATAATGAAAAGAACACTAAGTCCAGTGTCAGATGCTCCGAGTTTGAACCTTGTTTTTGCCACCTGACCACTCATTAGTCTCCAGCAAGTCCCTAAACCACGTAAGAGACTCAGTTCTTTCCTCTGTAATATATAAAGTATAATATTTGCAGGTTCTACCTCAAAGGCTTGCTGTCTGTAAACTTTAAACTATTATGTAAATGTGAGCTACTTTCTGAATCTCAAATGAGATAGTGTATATAAATCACAATATAAATGAGTTATCGTTATGGAAATTCAAATTATTAACTATCTTGCAATATAAATTTAGGATCTTGGACTATTCCATTAAATGAAGGGGGAAAGGACCTCATTATGAAACCTCTTCTGCAGAAATTTTGTTGCACTGTTGTTTACAATAATACTACTGATTGAATGAAAACACATCATCAGAGACACAGTTTTGTAAATATCTCCTCTTCCCCTTCCCCCCATTTTTTCCTTAGTCATTTAAGATTTAGAAGTTTGGGTCTATTGCTGAAAACACGCAGGCTGGTGAGCACACACTTACAGCCCTTGAGAAATAAAGACATAGAAGCTTAAGAAATCTTCGTGCTTTCTCTCAGTGGAGTATGTAAAACTGAGTCCCTGGGACTTTTTAGCCAGATCCTGCATTGGCTTAACTGAGCTTCACCAACAGAGTATCCCTTGGGGAGAATGCCTTAGGAGGCCAGTGTTGATGTTTTCTTGATGGAGTGCTGTTTGTTAGCAAAGTTCCTATCACTTATTTTCACTTCTTCCACTTTACTTGTGCATTGTATTAAAGCAGCAAGAATCCTGAATCTGAAGGCAGAAGATCTGCACTCTCTGCTCTGTTACTTGCTTAATTGCATGAGCTTATAAACGGCTCATACCCCCTCTAGTCCTCTGCATCATCATCTGTAAAAACAACGGGGTTGTATTAGATGGGCCTCTTCCAAGTTCAAACCTTATAAATCTAAATAAGAGGGCAGCGATGGACGTTGAATTTGAGAACACTAGACACAGGAGTCAGCAAGTTTAAGTTCGAGCCAAGCTCTGCTTTTGTTACTGTTACTTTGTCTGGCTCTGTGACCCCATTGGGGGTTTTCTCGGCAGAGATACTGGAGGGGTCTGTCATTTCTCTTTCCAGCTCATTTTACAGATGAGGAAACTGAGGCAAACAGGGTTAGCTGTCTTGCCCAGGAGCACACAGCTGGCATGAGACTACATTCGGAGTGGGGTCCTCTGCACCGCACTATTTGGCAAACTTCCTAGTTTGCTAGTTGGCTCATTAACCTTCTCTGGGTCTCATTTTACCATCCCACTGTGTAAATTAAACGGGTTGGATGGTAACATTTGAAACTGGAGGGGGCCACAGAGGTCATGAGGATAATTTGGGGTCCGGAGAAGTGATTTTTCTTAGGGTCACCCAGGTTTAAATAGCAGAGCCAGGAGATTTAAGACGATGCTTTCTGATTCTGAACTCGAGAGCTTTTTCCGGAGTATCTAAGAGATATATAAAATCTCTCGCAGCTCTAATGGTCTCTGATATTTTCCCCATCAATTTCACTAGGCAGCTGCAAAAAAGGTCTGGTGCAAAGAGCTCGGATTTGGGAGTTAAAGAGGATTTAGCTTTGCATCCCGCTCCCCCACTTATACCTAGGCCCGCTGAGACTAATCGCTGCTGCATCCGCTCCGGCCTCAGTTTCCTTAGGTGCGGCATGAGGGCTCTGGGCTAGACCACTTCCAAGGCTGCAGTTCTATGGCCTCCCGAGATAATCTGCGCTCCGTAACTTTAAAGATTATCCGAATATAAACTAAATAGGTCGGGAGGGGGGTGCGCGATGGTGGTCAAAACGAGTCCCTGTGGGCGAGCCTGTTCTGCAGAAATCTCTAATTCTACGTCTACTTAAGGTTTAAAAAAAAAGCCGCAGCAGCGGAGGATTGCACGGAAACCCTGGGGGGCGGAGGGGGGATGAGAGGGAGATTATTTGCATTGGTCACTAGCTAATCCTGGGGGCGGGAGCGGGGGCGGGGGCGTAGAGCGGCGTCAGGGAGCGAGAGCCCCGGAGAGTACACACGTGTGCGCGTGTGTGTGTGCGTGTGTGTGCAGACACACGGGGCGGGAGGGAAAGAGGGAAGGAGGCGTTGAAGCGTCTCAGACGCAGGCGCGAGGAGTCGGGGAACCTGGTGAGAAAGTTGCCGGGGGAGACCCGGGGCCGACGCGGGAGCCTGCAGCCTCCCGCCTCCGGAGAAGAGCCGCGGCGGACCCCCGGGCGGGCGCGGCGCACCGCCCCCGGCCCCCGCCCGGCCCAGGGCCGTTTTCCCACCTGCGCGGAGCCCGCCCGAGGAGAGCCGGGGAAGCGGCAGAGGAAGGATGCTGGCGGCGGAGGGCTGACGCTCGGCGCGGAGCCTCGGCGCCCCCTGGGCAGCAGCCCGGACCCTCTCTCCCGCAGGCTGCGGGCGCCGCGGTCGCGCCCGGCTGAAGCTCGCTCCCCGGGGAAGGCGGGCTCCGCTCGGCAGCAGCTCGGGGCGCAAGGTCGGCTCCGCAGGTAGCGGGGGAGGCGTCCGAGCGAAGCCCGGGGTCCCGGGGGAGCCCCTCCCGCCCGTGCCGGGGCCATGGCTGGCGCAGGGCGCAGGGCGGCAGCCGGGCTCTGAGCGCTCCGCGCGCCGCTTCCCCTCTCGGACTCCGCCGCCGCCCCGGGCTCCGGGCCATGAAGACCCCCCCGAGGGCGGCCCGCCTCTGAGACCTCCGCTGCGCTTTCGCTTTCCCCGAGTTCGCGCTTGGCCTCCGGGGTCCCTCCGCTCCTCCCGCCCCGGACCGTGGGGTCCGCGGGGCGCTCGCTCCGGGATGGCGCCGCCGCCCGCGCGCCGGCCCCGGGGGCTTCTCCCGTCCCGGAAAGTTCACGGGCGGCGCGAGAAGTGGCTGCAGCAGGTTGGCTTCATCTGCGGGGTGCTGTCCCTGGCGTGGTGCGCCGCCGGTCTGCTCCCCGGCCTCGGTAGGTGCAGGAGCAGGGCCGGGCGTTTGCGGGGGAGGGTCCCGCGGGGGGCGCGGGGTTGGGTCCCGAAAGGGCCTCTCCAGGGCACCCCTGGCCAACGTGCCCACCCGCTGCTCCCGCTGGGCTTTGTGAGCGTGAAAGTGCATGCACAGCGTTTAGAGAGGTCCGAAAGGGACCCAGAAAGGACCTCCCCCCCCCCCCGGGCACCTGTTTTGTCTTCGGTTTTTGTCTGGAACCAAAGGGGGATTCGCCCAAGGTCATCCAGGTACCCTGGAACTGAGACCGAACTCCGAAGCCCCTCCCGCTACCGCGGGCTCCGGCTTCGCTTTGCGGAGTACCCCGCTCTCTCCGAGCACCCCCTCCCACCACCCCCTCCATCACTTGTGTCTGTTAAAGCAAACCTAAACCCTCCCGATGCCCAACTCAGACCGTCCAGCTCCAAGCAGCCGGGCTCTGGCGGAGACTCCAGGGGAGTGTCCAGGTGGAAAAGGCTTGAGACACGCGCTTGTTCCGGGATCACCTTCCCTTTCTCTACCTCCAACAGGCAGAGAAATACTAAACAGGAGAGATACTAAAGGTATCCCACGCCATCTTCCCTTAAAGGGCACGGCCAAAGGGAGATTTGGGGTCCTGGAAATTGCCACGGTTAATCCCGATCTTTGGAGGTCGGAGTGTGGGGAAGGGACGGTAGAAGTCAGACAAGGAAGGATGTGTGAATGGTGGGGCCATTCGCCAAATTAGTGAAATCTTTCAAAGTCCCCGAATGCCCAGCCTCAGCCGGGCTGTCTCTGTTTTTCAATGTCTAACAAGGCAGAGTGATGCAGTCATTGCCAAGAAGTCAGTCAGCCAGCGTTATTAAGTACCTGCTACCAGGTGCCCGACACTAAAAAGCTCTGGAGAAACAGGTCCCGGCGCTTTTCAGAGAAGATAAATAATAAGCATCATTAAGACACTGGGGGAGAGTGAAGTAAGGTGGGACGCACACTAAGGCTGGATTCCATTCTAAACTATCTGTGCTAGACAATTGGAGGACACAGCAGAAAGTGGCTCTCCAACTGGAGGCAATACCCCCCAATTATTGGTATGTCTTCAGCTGAATACACTGATAATCGCTGCTTTGCAGATGGTTGCTTGTGATGCCTTTCCCATCCAGTTATATATCCGAAATAATAAAACCCTGAAAGGACCTTACTCTTTATTCTTGTATCTAAACAGTATTGAATCAAAGATGCTTAGAACTGAAATAGATCTTAGATATTTTGTCCATTTACTCATATTCTCACCTGTCAAGTGAGAAAATTGAGACCTAAAGAGAAGAATTACTTATCCAGGGTCATGCAGTTAGCTAATGGTAAAGCCAGAACTAAAATCCAGGTTTTCTGCCACTTGGTCCAATACTTTTTCTTTCCACTGAGCCACTGAGAGAGAAAGATTAAGTCTTGCTTTAAACATAGAATGATGTCAAATGGTCATTTAAAATAAAAGATCAAGAGTAATTCTCAAAATGCTTATGGAAATCTATACAATTACTGCCGCGTATAGGCTACTTATGATATAAATCAAGGATAATGGGTATGTTCTATGCATATTTGTTAAAAGAATGAGAGATCAAAAAAATAAAACTGTATTCTGTTTGCAAAAGGCAAGGGAAAGACTACCAACTAGAGTAGAAAGATGAAGGCTTGTGTCTTTTCTCTGCCATTTTACTAGCAGTGTGATTTGTGGCAATTCGCAAGAGTTGAACCTCATTTTCTTCTCTTTTAAAATGTGAATGATCATTCTCAAGCTGCCTAAATATCTCCAAAGGCATGGTGGGAGAAAAGTACTTTGTAAATTGTAAAGTACTATAGAAATATGAGTGGCTGTTGGACAGGTGGGGTTCTAGATGACCAAATTTTGTGACTAAGGACTGTGCAGAGACGTGAAGAAGGAGCTTGGTGGCCCAGTGGATAATTCTGGGGCTGGGGTCCCAAAAAACTCTGTTCACTTAACCTCTGCTTGCCTCAATTTCTTCATCTTTAAAAGGAATATAATAAAATTATCTACCTCCCAGGGTTATTGTGAGCATCAAATGAAATAATTGTTAAGCACTTGGCAGAGTGACTGGAATATCATAAGCAATTATTAATATTATTGTTTGTATATAGGACATGAAACAGTTTCCAAAGGCAGACATCGATTACCTGAAGTATGGAGGAACAGAAAGCTGATGGCATCAGTTAATGGAACTCAGGCAGCTAAAAACTGCACCGATCCTGGTAAGAAACCAAAACTCAACCCCAAGGCATTTAGTGCCTTAGAAATACTGTATATGGTATGGTTATGGTGAATAACCACAATATTGAGTTGCGGTAAAAGATTTTTTAAGAGTAAAATGATACCTTTTTGAATGGCAATATATAAAGAGTATAATTCTGTGTGCTGCTAAGCAACTCAAATACTTTATTCAGCAAGTGAAAAGGTCATATGCAAGAGCACAAAAAAAATTATATTTATTCTCACAATGGTTCTAAAGGCTACGTGTTTTCTGTATCTCTTTGGATTTACTCTTGTGTGCGTCTGTATGAGTGTTTGGTGCTTTGTTCATTCCTTCCATTTGCCCTTTGTCCCTAGCGGCATCCAAGCAGGCAATATTCATTTCAGAAGCTGTTTAAACTGTTCACTGCCTCTCTGAATATGTATGAATCTGATGCCTGGAATGAACTCTATCTTCCTCTTTTGAAATTTCTTTCTTTTTTTTTTTTCTTCCCTAAAACCTTCAAACCTAGTCTCCAAGGCATTCCATTCCCTTATCCTACCCTATTCCTTGCTCCACAAATTACATAGAAACACACACACACACACACACACACACACACACACACACACACACACACATCTGAGGAAAATAGTATAGGATGATAACGTTTAAAATTGGAAAGGACCTTTAGAGATTATGTAGCTTAAAAATGAGGATCCTGAGGGCCCAGAGGAGGGACCCAATTTACTCAGTTACAGAATTGGGATTTGAAGCCTGACACTGTGACTATAAATACAGTGCTTTCCCCCACTATCTTGCATTATCTCTGCTTTTCTCACTTTTCAAGGAACTTTGATTCTTTGCTTTGTATTCTACATTGTAGAGTACAACAGCAAGACTGATTGTTGAATACCTTGTCAAAGAGGCTTGCCATTCTCTATAAAGCACTGAATGTTCTTGGTTGGATAGTCTTTTCTTTTAAACAATTTAATTAGTGTATAATTACACTTAAAAAACAAAAATTGATCTCTTCATCTTATATGGTTGGGCTGGCTCCATTTTTAAATTAATGGCTGATTGAAAAATAATAATAGTCTACATTTTGTGGAGTAACTTATTTACAAAGTGCCTTCCTAAATAGAGATAATATCAAAGAATAATTAAAAAAAATAATAGTGATCACCAGCATGTTCTGATTTCTATCAGGAAAGCCTAGGTTCAAATTCTATCTCCAAGACTGTATGACTTTGAACAAGTAATGTATGATTCTTTGAACCTCAGTTTCTGATCTTTACAATAGGTCTGATAATATTTGTAGTATCTATCCCAGAGAGGATTATTGTGAAGTTCAAATGAGGTAATGCATGAAATACTTTTTGCAAAATTTATACAAATATCCATTATTATTACTATTATTATTTGTCATAATTTTTTTTTCCTGAGGCAGGTTTTACCTAAAGTGCCTCAAGATAAAAGGTATCTGAATTTTTCCTACAGGAAGTCCACAGAGAGACTGTGATGTAACAAAAAGAGCATTGGAATAAGAGTTAGAAGTCGTGGGTTGCCCATTGGTAAAACTAGGGGAAGAGGGAAGCATCTGCCGTGTGTGTGTGTGTGTGTGTGTGTGTGTGTGTGTGTGTGTGTGTGAAAAGGAAGAGAAAGTGCATAAAAGGGTCCACAAAACTATTTTTGTTGTTGTTTCAGTAATATCCTTAATATTAAGGATAAGTAATTTGACTTAATGGAAGTTAAAAAAGACAAAAAAAGTTGCAGAGCACAGCCCCTATTAGAACAAGCTAACTTTCCAGATTTTCCAAATTAAAACAAACAAGCAAACAAACAAAAAACCACTTCAACATGAAGCTACCATATAAAGTTTTTCCATTTCTCTTTGTAAAAAGTTCAGAGTTTTCATAACCCCATTGGGGATTTTCTTGGCAGACAGACTGAAGTGGGTTGCCATTTCCTACTACAATTCATTTTACAGATAAGGAAGCTGAGGCAAATAGTTGACTGACTTGCCCAGGATCACACCTGTCTGAGGCTAAATTTGAACCCAGGAAGATGAGTTTTCCTGATTTCAGGCCCAGAACTCATCCATTCTACCATCTAGCTGCCTCCACCCTAAAAGGCCCATAAAAATAAATGTCCGGCATTTTATTCTATTTCCTTTCATAACTGTCCAAAGCATTTGATGTTCTAAGTTGCCCACAGCCCAACTCCTGTGGCTAAGGAAGGGGAGTTCAGAAAGACAGTCCCTCCGGGAGGCCGCTGGGACTCCCCAGAGTGTGCATCCTCTCCTGTCTGTTCCCGGCCCTCTGTTTCTCCCAGTTGGCCCAGTGCCTCCTTGTAAGTTAGCTGTAGCTCTGCTGCTGCTGCTTGTCTTCACCAGCCATGAGTGGTGGGTGTATGTACAGAAGGGAGATACATTCGGCCGAGGGCGTCTGCTCCGCAACAGTGAGAGCCCCAGCTTGGAAGGAGGGGAATGTGGGAGTGCTAGAGCCTCAGCCAATCACAGGCCCCCTTTCCTGGCATTATTGTCCACGACCAGGAGCATTTGATCTGTATTCCTTCAGAATTTAAATGGCAAAATTCTTGCCAGACTCATTAAGAGACAGGAGCAAGACCACTGCTCCTCAGAACTTGTGTGGGCGTAGGTGGGTGGGTTGGACAAAGTGGCCTATCAACACTTCTTCCTTTTGGATGATGCTTTACTTTCACAAACCATACCCCCTCACCCTGGATCCTTACAATAACCCAGTGAGGTAGATGGGACACAAATCATTCTTCTCATTTTTATTTCTCTCTCATTTATATTTTCTTCTACAAGAATACTTGTGTAGGCTACATAGTAGTCATGTAGTAACCCGAGGCTTCATCCCTGATCCTGTTTTCTGTTTCACTCTTCTCCCTACCCTACTTCCTGTCTTTACTTCTGGCCTAACTCAAAAATGTAAGTGTGTGGGGATGGGGTAGGGAAAGGAATCTGCTTCTGCCTCTTTGATCTCTCCTTTTTGGTTTATTGTTACCTCCTAGGCTGGAAAACGTCCTTTTTCTAGGTGACAAATGATGCATTTCATTGTGCTTTAGCTTGGGCCTGTTCATTTATATAGAACATAGCTACAGAGTATTGTTCTTGGGAGCATCTAATCAATATCCATGGTTCTCAGTGCTGTTTTCAATTAAGTTGATCAAACACTAATACTAAGCATTAATTCTCCCTAATTAATTTTCTAATTCAATCTTCCTAATAAATTCCAGGCATTAATTCTTCCCTAGAATTAATGCTTCCCCCTTTATGATTGGGGAAACCATAGTAGCAAAGGGATGAGCGAATAGTAACACGACTCACTCACACTCACAATCTCCTCCCAAGCCTTGGATTAGCATAGGGCCAAGGAATGAATTTGTCCCAAGAATAAGATGATGGAGGTGAAATGATCCCCTCTGTCCCCTACTAGCTGTGTGATCACATCACTGCACCTTTGAGCAACCTCTTCTGTAAGATGACCATGATGAGTGTAATTATTAGTTACCTCAGAGGGTTATTGTGGGGAAAAGCACTTTGCTAACTCTGGAGTCCTATAGAAACAAATGGCAATAGGGATTATTATTAGACCAAAGCTATTGGTTGAATGGATTCAATAAGTAGCTACTTATTGTGGCTCTCACCTGGGACATGTATGACACAGTCCCCTTTAGGAGATGGTGGTTGTTCATTGGTTTCAGTTGCACCTGACTCTCTCTGACCCTATTTAGGATTTTCTTGGCAAAAAGAAAGGAGTGGCTTGCCATTTCCTTTTCCAGCTCATTTTACAGATGAGAAAACCAAGGCAAACAGGATTAAATGGTTTGTTTAGGATTACAAAGCTAATTTGTCTAAAATGTCTGAGTTTAGATTTGAACTCATGAAGATGAGTCATCCTGACCCTAGGCCTGGTACTCACTCTATCTACTGTGTCACTTAGCTGCCTATCATATTAGACTTCACAAATATTGTACTTTTATCCTCAAATCTGACTTATAAAGCCTGAATACAGCTTCTTATTGATATCTTCAGTGTATATTCATATTATGTGCATTTTAAATAGATCTCACTTTATAATAGTATTTTTTTAAAAAGTGTTCCAAATACATGCAAAGACATTCACTTTTGCAAAACCTTGTATTCCAAAATTTTCTCCCTCTCCTCTCCCTTCTTCCCTCTTGCAGATAGCAAGCAATCTGATATAGGTTACACATGTGCAGTTCTTCTGAACATATTTCCATATTCATCATACACACACACACACACACACACACACACACACACACACACACACACAATGCTCTAGGAGTTGAAAAGAGGAAGAAGTCAGTGTAGATAGATTCTGATAGCCCCCTTTCTGGGTAGATATCATGGACTCTGCTTTAGAGGTGAAATATTTATAAAGCTGAAGAGAGAAGATCATAGGATCAGAGATGTCCAATAAATATATTAATGGACCTTAGAAGCTATCTTGTCCAGTCTCCTAATTTTACAGATGAGGAAACTGAGGTCTATGCTTTCCACTGGATTTGGATTTAGAGCCAGGAAGAATTTTAAAAATCTTCTGGTCCAGCCCTATTACTCTGAACAGATAAAGAAACTGTCTCAGAGAGTCTAAGTAATATACCTGAGGTTACACAGATAACAAAGCAAAGCAAAACCAGGCTTTTAATGTACTTCAGTTCTTTTCAGCTACACTATTCTTTCTTCCCAACACTGAAATCATCATTTTCTCCTTCAGAATGCAACTTTTTTCCTCTATTTTCTCTCCTCCTCTCTCTACATGTAGGAGAAACCATCCTTCAGAGAGTATTCTAAGCTCAAAATCTCAGAGTCCTCTTTTTCCCTTCCTCTCCCCCAACATCTGATTGATTAGTTTTGTCATATTTGGCCTGTAGAGCTTTAAAGGGGAGCAGCCCATGTGGAGAGAGGGTCTGCCATCCCTGTACCCTCAAACCAACTACTGGCAACTGTCACTGATGGGCATTTATTAAGCATTTACTATGGGTCAGGATACATGTGTCTACGCCAGGTAAGCTCAGGAACACCAACAATGGCAGTTCCCATCCAGACCATCAGCTCTGTTACCAGCCCAACTGCCTCAGCCATGATTCAGGTGAGCAGTTCTCAGGCAGAGGTAGCCTTCTGCAGCCCCTGCCTTCTCAGCGACCACAGAGCTACTGAAGATTAGGATAAATAGTTCTACCTTTCCAAGTGCAATTATTATCGTTATTATTACTATTTTCTTTATTGCTTCTCAAAGCACCTACCTGGATTAAGCCTTAATCACTTCTTGCACTGAATATGGCAGTAGCCACCTTGTCTTCTTGCCACACCCTTCTCACTTCTCCAATCTATCTCTCAAACAGCTGTCAAAATAACCAGCCTAATGGGGAGAGGAAGGGGAGAATAATACTCCCTTAATGGACATTAGGAGTCCTCTCAATACCTGCCTCTCCTTCCAAATTCCATATTCTGCAATGGGTTGTTATGGGGAAAGCACTCTGTGGTCCCCAAATCTCTGTATAAACTGGAAGAGTTGGCTGTTAGTCATTCTCAGGTATTCCTAGAGGAATAGCCATGTCATTGCCCTTCTCAAAAACTCTCAGTGAAAGTAAATATATAAAAAAGCCTTTAAGCACTCACTATGTGCAAGGACCTTTACTAACTTTTGGGGATACAGGTAGAAAAATAAGACAGTTCCTGCTTGCAAGAAACTCACTCGGATTGTGGGAAATAGGAGAAAGAACGCAGAAAAAATTTCACCAGCGTGGGGAAAGCCTTGTGGTCCTGAGGGTGCAACAACAAAGCAGATGGTGATGGCTCCTCGTCAGTGGGACTTCCATAGATAAAACCATATATATTTCTGATGCTGAGTCCCTTGATAGTGTTCTTTGTAGAATGAGCATTTTCTTGTTCTACTCTTAAGTAGCACAGAAGTAGTAGAAAGGTCAGTGGTCCCCAAGAATTATTCCCCTAGAACAGACCTCCAGAGTTGAGCTAGTAGCTGTAACTGGTTGGGGAGGGGGTTGTGATTCTGAGCATCCTTGGTGATGGTTGGTGTGGGTGGAGGCCTTCTCCACAGGAGATTAATCCTCTTGATGATAGTTGGGAAGGCCAGACTAGAAGCAGGACCCATGGTCAAGGAACTGGAAGTAAATTGGAGCAGTTCCTGGGACTCTGTGGTCCTAGCATTTAACAGTTTTATTAATGTCTTAGTTTATACCTTTTCTTTTCATGAGCTACCTTGAAGACATTGTGTGTGTGTGTGTTGGATTGTCCCTTCCAGGAATATTTTTCTAGTGAGTACTGATAAAGCAAAGTGAAATGTTTTCTGTGAAAGCATACAAAAGAGCAATGGGGACAGTGGCATTGAGCTACTTTGGAAGCTCTTGTTGAGTACATCTCTTTTTAAGGGCTGACAGCATCTTTAGAAGAAAACTGAGAGGTCTTAAAAGACATAGGGTTTACTCTGAAGGACCTATGATGAAAAATCCTATCCATCCCCAGAGAAGGATCAAGTTTAAATATAGATTCCTCTATTTCTCTTTATTTTAACCTAATTTTTCTTGACGGTTTTTATTTTCATTTTAGGGTGTTTTTTTTCACAACTTGACTTTTATGGAAATTTTTTGAATAACTTCATATGTGGTTGCTTGATTGTGGGTGGGGACAAGGGAGAGAACCTAGCACTCAAAAATCTTTTTTTTGTTTGTTCTTTTTTTAAAGAAATTTTCTTTTTTATTATAGCTTTTTATTGACAAAACATATGCATGGGTAATTTTTCAACACTGACCCTTGCAACAACTTCTGTTCTAACTTTGCTCCTTTTTCCCTCCACCCCCTTCCCTAGATGGCAGGTAGTCCCATACATGTTAAATATGTTAAAATATAGGTTAAATATATGTAGACATATTTATACAGTTATCTTGTTGCACAATATTGGATTTAGAAAGAAGGTAAAAATAACCTGAGAAGAAAAAACAAAAATGCAAGCAAACAGTAATAGAAAGAGTGTAAATGCTATGTATGAGTGGTCCACACTCATTTCCCAGTGTTATTTCGCTGGGTGTAGCAGGTTCTGTTCATTATTGATCAATTAGAACTGATTTGGATCCTCTCATTGTTGAAGAGAGCCACTTGCATCAGAATTGATCCTCATATAGTATTGTTGTTGAAGTGTATAATGATCTGGTAGAACTCAAAAATCTTAAGAAGAAATGTAAAAAAAAATGTTTTGAATGAAAAATATTAAATAAATTTAAAATTAAAAAAGATGTAGGATTAAAAGCATCTGGTAAAAGAATTGCTGTGCTTTGGGGAACACACCTAGGAGGACATGATAGGAGCTAAGTATCCTATTGAAATATTTCTCTCTCTCTTTACCTGGAAGCATTTCAAGGTTCAGTCCGTTTGAAGGGTGGTGTTAATGGTAGCAGAATTCACTACATTTTCAGGAGTGGAAGCTGTAGGGCCAAGTAGTCAAAAGAGAAAGAGTGAACTTGGTTCAAAAGAGAATGAACTGTTTCTTGACCTTTAATCCTAGATTTACAGGTGGAAGGAGCCTCAGAGACCACCTAGTCCCACCTTCCCTCTCACTGTATAAAGAAACAGTTTCAGAAAATTTCAGTGACTTAAGTTATGCACAGGTGATTAATAGCAGAACTAGGACTGACTCCATGTCCAGACCTCTTCCCATGCATGGTGGTTCTAGTTGGAGGCAAAAAAGAGTGGTTTTCTGTTTGTTGGGTTTGTCTCTCCAATGATCTGAGAGGTTGAAGAAAGATAAATTTATCAGAAAAGATTCATGGTTTGTTACCTGGATTCTCAAGTCAGCTGTCGTGAAACAACTCTATTTCAAAGTCCAATTTATGCAATACTGATATAGAATCTTTAAATAGCATAGCTGCAAGGGATCTTAGAGGTCACTTTTTAAATTGTACCCATGCATGCCTGGGTGTGTGTGATGAACTCCTTTGCCAATTAGATGAAGGCTATAGACTCCTTAGATTAACACACAAATAAAATAAAAAGATTACAAGGGAAATCTATTATATTGAGATACAGGTAACAAAATTTTTTTTTAATATTCACAGTCTCAGGTTTAGAACCTCTAGTTCCCCATCCAATCCTGACATTTTACCATTGAGCAACCCATGGCCCAGAAAGGGAAGGTACCATGAACAAGGTAGGACTAAGTAGAAGGGCCGGGAAAGAGATTTTTAAAATCAAGGTGATCTGCTAACCAGTGAGGAAGGGAAGAACTATAATTTAGCTGATTCTACTTTATTGGAATGTTGAAATGTGCTTGCCCAAGAGAGGATTGGGAAGTAGGTGAGGAAGACATGTGAATGGGTGAATTTGGTAACCAGGAACTGCAAAGAATGGATATGGAGGTGAGGAGACATAATCACACGTCAGTTTATGACTTCTTATAATTTATGAGTGGCCTGGTTCCAGAGGGTTTGTAAATCCAACTAAAAGAAGTCACTGAGGGTGACCTCCTCATTTAGAGCCCAGAAAGATGAAGGGATTAGTCTGCATCAGGCAAGTAGGTGAGAGGTGGGATTGGAAACCAGGGCCTATAAATCTAGGGTCAATTAGTTGTCTTTGCATTGCAGGACTCAGAAAGTGCTGATTTGGGGATTGGCAGATGTTAAGCCATAGTTCAGGCCGACTCTCTCTTGGCTGTTCCCATGAAAGCAAAGCTTCATGTAGAAGAGGAGAGAGAAATGGAACTAGCCCAGAGTGACCTGCACTCCCTGAGGAGTGTTAGTTCAACTAAAACTTGGGGAAATCTAGCTTAGAAAAGGACCATATTTGATGGGACACCTCGTACTATTCTCTCTGATTGTGTACCATATTTCATTTCAGCAAAGGTATTACCTAGACACCTTGAAAATTACAGATTGTAGCATTAAGAGCTGGAAGGGACCTTAGAGATTGGGACCAATTCTGTTATTTTACAGAACAGAAAACTGAAAGCTATTAAGTGAAAATTATTTGCTGGGATCACATGGCTGTTAAAGGGCAAAGCAAGGATGCGGATCTTTTGATCTATAATTTTTTTTTGAATCCAGATTTACTACTATATATCTTAATATGGTAGATTTTAAAATGGTGGTGCTCCTTAGGTCATTATAGATAGAAAATATTTTTCTCTACCAGCTGAAATAAGAAAATAGGTAGTCATGAATTTTTTTCTTTTTCCCTTGGAATGTTATTTTAATTAGGATAAAGTCAATTCTAAGTCAATGGACATGGGCCCGATGTCACTGATTCGCTCTGTTGACTTGAGCATACAATTTCTCTTCCTCATTTTCCTGATATATGAAATTTAAGGAGACAGGTAAAACAGCATAATGAAGAAGGGATTTGGAGTTAGAAAGATTAAGTTTAAGTCTCTTCTCTGCTGCTTACTACTTTGGATGATTTGGAGCAAATTGGTTATTTGCTCTAACTCTGTTTCTTCATCTGTAAAATATGGAGATTAGAGTAGACCATTCTAAGGTTCCTTCCAATTCTAAATCTTACCATAACTAGGTAATTTCTTCACCTTTCAGGATTAACATTCTGTAGCCCCAAGTAGATTGGCAGTCAGGAAACCTGGGCTCTCACATGGTGATTTTCACTCTCTGGCTTTTCTCAACTGCAGAATGAGTCTGGACTATATGATGTACTTGCCTGCTCTCTAACAGTCTGGGTCCTACTCTAGGCAGAGAAAAGAAAGATGATCTAAATGACAAGTTTCAGGCCCTAAAACTTACCTGGGCATCTCTCTGATGTGTGTGAAATGCCTGTCCATTATAGCAGTAGAAGCATCCGCGTGGGTTGGGTTTCTTAGTATGTTTCTAATACCGATTTGTTTGCAATCAAAAGTTTTTTGCCTTATCCAAACTATCAGTGCCATCTGCTAGCAATCTCCCAGCTTACAGGCCCATCTGCTAACCACCAACTTACAGATTCCCTGCTCCGACTGCCATGTTGTATACCTCCCTTGATTCAGAGAGCACCCACTCTGTTTGCTCCAGAACTCTGAGAAGCATTTCTCACAAGGCTAAAAATGGAAATCATTAAATATTACCATGTGTTGTCTTAGGTGGACCAGATCCAGACTTGAGTCAATTGAGTACTATTAGAAAAGTAAAACAGTGGAAGGAGAATCTTTTATTAAGTCATCGCTCGTTATTAATTAAATTGTCTGCCCAAGCATAATGTTTTTTACATATTTGAAGTATGAAAAATAAATGGACCAGGAAAATTTGCTGTTCCCGATGAAGAAACAGATGTCACCCTTTGAAATGAAAAGAAATGAAGGTCACCAGAAACCTGGAGATTCAGAAGAATAGCTGTGGTCTGGGTAATAAGCATTTATTAAGCACCTACTAAACACTGTACTGAGTTTCTGGAATACAGAGATGCCCTCAAGGAGCCTATATAGGCTATCCCCAAAGCTCTTAAAGCTTAAAATGGCATTAATTCTTTTGGGGGAAATTCTGTTGGAGGAAAGCATGTACATGTATAAGGAAATGCAGAATTTCCACAAAGTAAATAAAAAACAATTTTTTTGTGGGGGACCCTAGTAGCTGAAGTGATTCACTTTCTGTGGGAGGGAGCATTTCAGCTGTGCTCTGAAAGAAGCTGGAGATTTCAGCGATGGAAGACAGTCCGTGAGAAAGAATGGAGACAGGAGATTGGATGTCATGTATGAGGAAGAACCATGTCAGCTTCAACATAGAGTATGAGAAAAGAAATAATGTATCACAAGGGAGGCCCTCATTAAAGACTAAGTGTCATGATATTTGTGGAGATATCTATAGAATAATTGTATATATTTAAGGAGGGAAAAATTTTGAGCACAAGGTTTTGTAAGGGTGAATGTTGAAAATTACCCATGTTTATATATTGCTTTTTTTTTTTTTTTTGCTGAGGCAATTGGGGTTCAGTGCCCCAGGTCACACAGATAGGAAGTGCTAAGTGTCTGAGACCAGATTTGAATTTAGGTCCTCCTGACTTCAGAGCTGGTGCTCTAAGCACAGCACTGCACCACTTAGCCGCCCCACCATGTATGTATGTATGTGTGTGTGTGTGTGTGTGTGTGTATATATATATATATATATATATGTTTTAATAGTTTTTATTTACCAGATATATGCATGGGTAATTTTACAACATTGACAATTGCCAAACCTTTTGTTCTAATTTTTCCCCTCCTTCCCCCAGATGGCAGGTTGACCAATATGTATATATTTTAAAAATAAAAAGCTTTAATTATAAAAAGGCTAAATGCAGAAAATATTGCAATTTTCTCAAAGAGGCAATGGGGAGTCACAGCTGCTTTTTGAGCAGGAAGTGATAATGGTCAGAGGTGCTGTAGGAATATGGCTGCTATAGGAATATTGCTTTCACAGCTGTGTGCACCAGGGATTGGACTAAGGGAGAGATCTGAGGCCCTCAAACATTGGTATTGTAGCTCCTTTGGTACTGCTTCATAAATAGCTGTTGTTAACTTGTTTCAGTCATGTCCAACTCTTTGTGATCTCACTTGGGGCTTTCCTGGTAAAGATACTGGAGGAGTTTGCCTTTTCCCTTTCCAGCTCATTTTACAGATGAGGAAACTGAGGCAATTAAGTGACTTGCCCAGGGTCACATAGATAGTGAGTGAATGAGCCTGGATTTGAACTCAAGGAATCTTCTTGACTCCAAGCCCATTGCTCTATCCACAGAACTTCCCTAGCTTCCCTGCTGCTGACAAGACAGAGAAATAAAAAATTACCCAGAATTATTGTGGGAGAGAGAAAAAAAAAAAAAAGCTCACTACGCAATAGCAGAGTCATCCTTAGTACCTGGAGGAATGCTTACTAGCAACGGGTGCATCTTACTCATTGACTATCCAGGGGTAAAGAGAAAACAAACATCTCCTAAGATCACTGCTGCACAAGTGTGAATAATTAGGCTTTGGGGACTTAGTGAAGAGTTCAGTTCTCAGCCAGCAGAGAAGTCTCAGAGCTACAAACTGAATCAGATTGCTTTGATGCTTGGGAGAAGGAAAATGAATTTGGTCCTTTGGGTGGGTGAGGTGGTCCGGGTAGCTAGCCTGTTAAACTGGGCTGTAGCATTTGTGAGAAGCCAGCTAATTTGGGTTTTTTTAATTTTTTACCCAATTTAACACAGAAAAAATTTTTAACATGCATTTAAAAATTTTTTGAATTCCAGATTTTATCCTTTCCTCTTTGCCTTTCCCTCCACTGAGAAAGCAAACACTTTGATATATTTATTATACATGTGCAGTCATGCAAAACACATTTCTATGTTAGTCATTGTTGTGAAAGAAAATAGACAAAAAACTACAAGAAAAATAAAATTTTAAAAAGTATGCTTAAATTTGCATTCAGACTCCATTATTTTTTTCTCAGGAGATGGGAAGCATTTTTCATCATAAGTCTTTTAGAATTATATTGGTCCTTATATTGGCGAGAATAGTTAACTTATTCACAATTGATCATTGTACACTATTGCTGTTACTGTGTACAGTGTTCTGGTTCTGCTCATCTCACTTTGAATAAATTCAGGTAAGTCTTTCCAGCTCCTTCTGAGAGCATCCTGCACATTATTTATTAAACAGAACAATAGTATTCTATCATAATCATACACTACAACTTTTTCAGCTATTCCCCAATTGATAGATATCCCTTTCAAACCGATTTTCAGTTTTTTGCCACTACAAAAAGAGCTGCTATAAATATTTTTGTTCATAAAGGTCCTTTCCCTTTTTTTCTTTTTAAAAAAAATCTCTTTGGGATACAGACCTAAAATGATATTGCTGGGTCAAAGAGTGTACTTGGTTTTAATGCCCTTTGGGCATGGTCCCATATTGCTCTCTGGAATGATTGAATCAGTTCACAACTCCAGTGACAGTGTCTCAGTTTTCCCACATCCCCTCCAATATTTGTCATTTTCCTTTTCTGTCATATTAGCCAGTTTGATAGGTGTGAGATCGTACTTAGAGATGTTTTAATTTGCATTTCTTTAATCAATAATGATTTAGAGCATTTTCTCACATAGTTAGCTATAGATAGCTATTTTGAGTTCTCATCCCTGCATAAGAACTTTTGTTCCCTCATCATTTTTATTTAATTTTAATGGTCAGAGGATATTTTTAGTTAAAAAGAGAACTTATGGGTCATGTAATTTAGGGTGCCAAACTCAAATAAAAATGGGAGCCACTGTTCCATTCAAAAAGATCTCTGGTTTCACATTAACTAGGTTTTAAAATGTGATATCTGTATTTTATTATATTTTTGTTAATTTTATTAAATATTTTCTAATTAATCTGGTTCAGACTGCACTTGACAATGTTGTGGGTTCCATGTTTGAAATCCCTGTTACAGTCCATCACCATCAAACATATTTAATTTTACATGTAAGGAAATTTAGGAACTAATACCCAAGGCTACATATGTAGAAATAATCAACCTAGAATTCCAACCTAGATCTTCCAGTTATAAAGCTAGCAATCAATCAGTGAACTTTGATTAAAGACCTACTGTGTGCTAGTCAATAAAAGAGGCATTTATAAGAACCTACTATGTGCACAAAATTAAAGTCTTGCTTCAGTCCTCGATTGGCTGGATGACCATGAGCAAGTCACTTGAAATCCCTCAATACCCTAGGTAGCTTTCTGAGATTATTAAGTTGCAGAAAAGTTGCTAATTTACATTGGTAAAGTCAGTTTTCTCCAAGAATGAAGTGACAGGTCTAATCCTTAGCCCTACTATGTGTCAGACTGTCAAACAACAAAAAATTCCCCAAACTCAACAATAAAAAGCTAAACTTCAAGTTATTTTGTATTTTATTGTGCCATCTCCTGTGAAGAGCTCCAGGAATTTTCACATATGCCATTGATTTCTCTTCTTTCCCTGTGAAATAGGGAAGAACACATATTTTTGTTTATTTAAAAAAAAAAAATAAACAAGTGGAATTACATTGAAATTTAGGCTTCCACACTAGAACCTCATCCTCTAACATGGCCCACAACACTCCCAAGTTTAGTTCAAAGAGGATTAAAATGTAATTCCAATCTTTAAAAAAATCTAATAATCTAATAACAATTTTTAAATTTAATAATCTAAATAAAAAAGGTAATATTTAAACCCATATAATTTTCTGAGTCCACATGCAGTCCTCAGGGGTCCTTATGTCTGATTGGCTTAATAGCCTTGGTTTTTATTTGAATTTGACTTCTCTAGCCCTTTGGAACACATTGCTCTATGTGGGTGCTTCAGAGCTCATGAGGTGATTAATAGAAAGAATAACCAGGATCCAGCGGGCAGCCTTTGTGTCCTGGGCTGAAGCAGTGGCCGTCAGGACGGAAACTCAGCTTCCTGAGTCCCATGCTCTCCCTGTGAAATAGAGATTTGATTTTCCTCCCAGGCAAGAAGAGCAAGTATGAAAGCATCATGAAGCTTTTTTACATTTATAAGATGCCAAGAATAAAAATGCTTCTCTTTGATATTGAAATAAACCACTAAAAAAAATAAATAAAAATCTCAGTATATAGAACCACAGCATTAGCGGAAAGGTGGCCTTGGGATTGGTAGCTTCTCCCTCAGATCACCTGTTTTATAAATATCTCAGTATATGATCTCATCTTTCGAAGTAGATTGGGAACTTCTGAGGTGCAGGGGATATCTTCTGCTACTCAAGTCAATGAGCATTTAGTAAATCTCTACCAGGAGCCAGATATTGTGTGAAGTGATGGAGATGTAACATTTCTGGTGGGCCCCATCAGCACAATATTGTGGGGAATTTCCCGTCTTCATCTAGCAGCATATGAGTAGTGATGGGTGGGGGAGAAATCCAAAGGTGAGATTCGGTGATACAGCACTGGAGCCATAATAAAGGTACGAGGGACTTCAGAGGAAAGAACGAGTCACCAGGAACAAGGTGGGAAGAGCGAGGGCTGACTGGGACTCTTGGTCAGGATGAACAGTAGTGCTCTGGTGTGAGGATGAGGAAGAGGTGGTCAGATAAAAGGGTTTATGAAAATGGAATTGGTGCATTTGTGGGCAAGGCAGGATCATCCATCTCGGGAGGAGGAGTGGAAGAGTAGTTCATGGAAGATGAGTAAGTTGAGTAATTACATTTGAGGGAATAGAAATGTATAGTTCTATATACAAAATTAGTTCTCTGACCTTAATCAATTTACTTGAGTGCTCTGGGCTGCTTTATTCATAAAATGAAGGGTCTTTTATGGAGGGTTTTTTATGTTTTTATGTTTTTTTTGGTATCATGGACACAAAAGTCTGATTATCTGGTGAAGACTTTGGACCCTTTCTCAGGATGATTCATAAGTGTAATACATGAATTAGAAAGGAAACTACTTATATTGGTTAATCAATCAATAAACATTTATTAAGGATAATGCTAGGTTCTGTGCTAAAGGTGGAGGATACCAAAGGAGGCAAAAATGACAGGGACAGTTTCCTACCCTAAGAGAGTCCACAGTCAAATCAAAATACATTTTAAAAATAGTTCACAAACCAGGGTTAAGAATCCTAGGTCTAAATAAAGGATCTTTGTCTAAAATGAGTTCTGGCTCCAAATTCTGACTTTCAAGAGCATATCCAGAAGTGAAAAGATTTGATTCCATAAACTCAGTTGTATATATACATACTGTACAGCCAAGGGCAAGTAAGTTAACTGATCAATGTTCCAGACAGTTCTCTGACTGTATTAAATAGAAAAGTTGTTTATCTCTTTTAATGAAGGGAGTATTCACATTGATAGTTCCCTAAACCAGTGAAATCAAGGGCCCAAATTCCCCTAAATAATGGAAAAAGGGGGGAAAGACCATAACAGATCAAAAAGATAAAAATCTAACTTATTTTTATTATGATAAGATGCCTTCTAAAGTAACTCATCTACAGAGCTTTTAACTTCCTTGTGATGCAGATATTTATCATCATTTTATCTGTAAAAAAAAAAAAAATGAGGCACAGAAAAAAAGGTAAATAACTTCTCCATAATTATTCAGGCAGCTAGTAAGTATAAGAGGTAAGTCTTTTGACTTCAGGTCTATTGCTTCTTTTCTCCTCTTTCTTTTATTTTTGACTAGATTGGACTATCTGATTTTATTGTTGAGTATTTTCCTTTACCAAATGCAGACTGAGACTTACTAAGCAATTTACCATTTTGGCAAGTTGCCTAAACCTCCAAGAGAATAAGTAATTTGCCTAGGATCACCTAGTCCAATATGTGTCAGAGGGTTGTCCATTGTCCTTATTACTATATCTTGCAACCTAGAAATACTTCCACTTGATCCTCATTTCTGTGGGAAATAGAATGTGCAAGTATTATTATCCCCATTTAACAGATCAGGAAAACTGAGATTTGGAAAGGATGATGTCAAATTCCCATTGCCCATAAATAGTTGCCTTTCATTGTGTAACCCATTGTCAAGTTTAATAGCTTTCATTTTGGGAGGAAGAAAGGAAATAAGTATCTATTAAGCAAGCATTTATTATGTGCTAGACATATTTTTATTTTTATTAATTAACTTTTATTTAATTAATTTTTACAAAAAAATTTATGCATGGGTAATTTTCCAGCATTGACAATTGCAAAACCTTTTGTTTCAACTTTTCCCCTCCTTCCCCTCACCTCTTCCCCCAGATAGCAGGTTGACTAATACATGTTAAATATGTTAAAATATAAGTTAAATACAATATATGTATACATAGTCATATTTTTAAATTGTATTTTTGAAGGAGAAAACCTCTTCCCAGCTACTAATTTATATGTCTTGTAGTCAAAGTTCATTTCTTCTTGGTCTCTTTTCAGTGGCCTTTGTCACTATTCTCAAGGTAGGAAACTTGCAGTAGAAGTTGTGAGATTTGGAATAGAGATATGGGCTAGATCTGTATTTTCCAGATGAAATGTCCTATATCAGGGCAGATAAGCCCCCTTCTCTTATAGTCTTAAAAGATTTGCCTAGAATCCTGAAAAATTGTAACTTTCCCAAGGTCATACAGTTAATAACCAACAGAGGCAAGTCTTCCTGACTTAAGACCTCCCCAGCCTCCAACCTCCATCCACTAAACATTCAATACCTGGATCTGAGTTCTCAGTGACCAGTACTGAATATAGTAGGAGGTTGGTTTCTATTTCATACTACAGTGTATTCTGCTCCCTTTTAAAACTCAGGGGTCAGTTGTCATCTACAGTGCCCTATGGATCTACGTATGTTTCCTCTAAAACACAAATATTCCACTTCTGTCATATTTATAGGTACCACCCTCTACATTATGGCAACTGATTTTATTTATTATACATTTCAAATAGTAAGACATTAAGTTCCTACGCAGTTTCAAGGTCACAGAGCCACTTGTCTTTAGTACTTTTATTTCAAGCTTTCAATTCATATTCAAAAATATAATTTTAATGACCAAGTTTATTCCTGATAAAGAGATAAGAAAATACAGCTGAAGTGGGGGATTATAGGTTTAAAAATTTGCATTTTACTAAAAAACATACTGTTTTTTAAAAATACTTTTTTTTCCCTCCTTTGTTATAAAGGATGGCCCTCTGGTGAAGGAGGTTTATATTCAAAAATAAAAATTATGTAAAAGCAAAGAATGTTAATAATTTTTAAAATTCATTAGAAATCAAAAGTATAAAATATTGATAAGAATAATAAAGAATTAATGGACTTGGAAGTATTGTTCATTATGTGGTATAGTGTCTGGATCAGGATTCAAAAATCTTATAGCATCTAGGACAGGGCCTTGGACATAGTAGACTTTTAGTTAATGTTTCTTTGTTTATGGTCCTGACTTTTGTTTCATTGACGTGGGGAAACTCCTCACAGGGTGGAAAACAAGTTCAGCAACTTATAGCCTTCAACAGTTGCCTGGAGAGAGTAAGGGCTCACATAAAATCACAAAAAATCTGGAATGGGTCAAAAGCAGGACATCGACTCAAGCCAGGCTAATTTCAAAGGCAGCTCTTTGCCTACTCT
The DNA here is from genome assembly GCF_048593235.1 of Sminthopsis crassicaudata. NCBI lineage: Eukaryota > Metazoa > Chordata > Mammalia > Dasyuromorphia > Dasyuridae > Sminthopsis > Sminthopsis crassicaudata. Next base: position 289,059,062 of record NC_133618.1, read on the forward strand.
GCCACCCATTGTTTTATTTATTTATTTACTTACTTACTTACTTACTTACTTACTTATTTATTTATTTATTTATTTATTTATTTATTTATTTATTTATTTATTTATTTATTTATTTATTTATTTATTTATTTATTTAATTTTCTGAGGCTGGGGTTAAGTGACTTGCCCAGGGTCACACAGCTAGGACGTGTTAAGTGTCTGAGACCAGATTTGAACTCGGGTCCTCCTGAATTCAAGGCTGGTGCTCTATCCACTGCGCCACCTAGCTGCCCCACTGCCACCCATTCTTGAATGTATTTGAAATGACTCCTAATTTCAATTCTTCCATTTGCTAGTCTTATAACTTTGAACAAATCAGTTAACTCTCAGAGCTTCATCTGCATCTTCATTCTCATCTGTAAAATGGGTACATAGATAATATTTTCCCAGCAGTCCTAATGGAGTGGTTTTGAGGATAAATTGAGATTATGAATATTATCTACCAGAATGTCAAGTAGTGACATATGAAAAAGATGCCTGGCCTAAAACACACACACACACACTCTCTCTCTCTCTCTCTCTCTCTCTCTCTCTCTCTCTCTCTCTCTCTCTCTCTCTCTCTCTCTCTCTCTCTCTCTCTCTCTCACTCTCTCTCTCTCTCTCTGTATATATATATATATATATATATATATATATATATATATATATATATACATATATATATATATACCTAAAACCCTCACACACAGATACGTATATATTTGTTGTTTTTGTTCAGTTTCAGTTGTGTCCTACCCTTCATTACTCTATTTGAGGTTTTCTTAGCAAAGATTCTGAAATATGTTGCCATTTCCTTCTCCAGCTCATTTTACAGAGGAGGAAACTGAGGCAGACAGGGTTAAGTGATTTGTCCAGGGTCACACAGCTAGGCCAGATTTGAATGCAGGAAGATGAGTCTTTCTGATTTTAGTTTGCTATATCTGTGTGTGTGTGTCTGTGTGTGTAATTTGTACATAGTTATTTGCTTCCCCCATTAGACAGAATTCCTTGAGAGCAGGGACTATCACTGAAATCCCCAGTGCTTATTTCAGCACCTGACACATAGTAGGCACTTAAATGTTTAATGACTGTAACAGATACTACACAGTGCAACAAAATCACAGATTTCAGACTTGGAAGAGACATTAGCAGCTACCTATTCCAACTGATACCCAACACAAAACCTTACTATACTTGTGGTTCCCAATTTTTTTAGATTTACAGTCCTTAAGCTTCTTAGTAATTTTTTTTCATGACACTTCAGACCAAAAGAAATATTTAATACTTTTGATTTATCCAAACAATTTAATAACTGTTTGAGAAAATAATAAATATGAATCTAAATTTTTTTATTTCATTCTTGAGCAACTTGGGATAAATGAGTCAGTTTGGATGCATATAACTTCTCAAATCTTGGAATTAAATTAGATCCAGCCAGCCTCATTTCCTGTTCCACATTGATTTTCTGGAAGCATTTCCTTTTTTTAATCACAGAAACCGCTACCACCAAAAACCCAGCTTCAAAGAAAGCTATGAGGTCATAAATGAGGAAATTTAAGGAGTTATGGGTATAGCCAGAAACACAAGTACACAAAAACCTGTCTCAGACATTAGAAAGTTTCTTGAAAAGGAATGTAGCCTGATCTAAAAACTGAACTACCTCAGCTGTTGACATAATGTTCTGCAGATATTGAGTAGGGTTGGATTTCCCTCAAAAATATAAAATATCCTGAGGCTGCAGAGTTTGGGAACTGTAGTTCTACATTACACCTCACAAAAAGCCTTTGGGAGCACCTTATCTTCCTGAGGGGTGATCTAGGATGCTTTTGTGTGGTTCTAATTATGGAGAGCAGCTAGTGGTACATTGGAGAAAGCACCAAGCCTGGAGTCAGGAAAACCTGAGTTCAAATCGGGCCTCAGGCACTCAATGGATGTATGACCCTGCTCAAGTCACTTAACCCTACTTGACATTCTTCCAAAGGAAATGGCAAAAACCACTCCGGAATTTTTGCCAGCAAATCCCCAACGAGATCATCAAGAGTCGTTCATGATTGTAAAAGACTAAACAAGAAGAAATTGTTAGGATTTAAACTTAGCTTTGTCTCATCTTCTACCCATTGCTATTAATTTTACTTCCTGGGGACAAACAGAAGAATTTTAAGCTTCAAACCACACACCTTCAAACACTTGGAAATAGAGAATAAGGAATATGGTGTGGTGGAAAGAACACTGAATTTGGGCTTGGAAAAACAAGTTCTGGTCCTAGCTCTGCTTATTTGGTTGATCTTGAGCATTTCCCCTTTTCTGAGTTTCAGTTTTCTATAAAATGAGCAGGTTGGACTGGAAAATCTTTTAGGTTTGGTTCCTTCTGCATTCTAATCATTTCTAAATTTGACTTATTCTGGGGTTTAGGGCAAGAGCCAAAAATTTGAGTTGCCTTGTTTGAAAACTATTCTCTTCTATTTGAGAAAATACAAAACTAGGAGGAAGTAGAAATTCGAGGTGGAATTGGGAGAATACCAATAAAGGCGATTAATGGAATAGATAGAATGATTTATAAAGACAGATTAAAGTCACTAAGTAGCTCTAGCTTCCCTAAGCCCCAGTGAAAAAGGGATATGTTAACAGTGCAAACACCAGAGAGTGTTTAGTGATAATTTTGCAGCGTAGGAGGGACTTAGAGAATGAAATCAAATCTAGAGAAGAAAAAAAAAAAATAAGACTTTCATACAAATAGCTCCATGATTGAATCCCAGAATTCTGGGAAAGCCCCCCCTCCCCAAGAAAATGGACAAAACTCTTATCACCTGGGATACTTCAATTAGATTGGACAAAACACTGGGGGATTTATTATAGAGAGAGCCATCTGTGCTGGTGGGGGAATGAACTGAATGCCCTGTTAAACCCTTTCCAGCTCTAATTTCTGTGGCTTTCTTCTGTGGACCAGAGCTGGAACAAGCCACTGAAAGGACTGCTTTGAAATTTCTCTGAGCATTTAAACAGATTGCTTTCTTTATCTTCTGAAAATCCCAATACTGTTTGATATGGAGACTATCAAAATGGCTTGAGGCCTTAGATTAACCCCCTAGAAATGGGGAGGGGGACGGGAAGAAGGGGGGGAGTAATTTTTTTTTGTTCCATGCATTCCTTTGGCAATTGAAGCCTATGAATACTTCAGAATATTATGTTCTTAAATGCATAAAATAAGATACGTGTTATTTCAGAGGAAACCATTTTTATTGAAATAAAGAAATAATCTTTTTCCATCCAAGTTTATAGACATTCTCACCCCAAATCTATCCATTAATACTTTGGGAGTCTCTTGGATCTCAGGTTAAGAATTCCTGCCCTAGTAAGGAATATAGTAAGACTTCAGAAGACTAGTTTTTCTGGGTTTGTAAGAAAGAAGGATGGACAAAGTCAGACTAATCAGTGGGCCCTACATGTTGTGCTAGGCATCCATCTGAACAGGCAATGTGCCCTAAACTCATGGTAGCTAGTTTTCTAAGTTGACAATTTACCTTTCCTTTTTTCATTCCTAGTTCCCTTCAAAGCCTTCCTGATTCCCACATCTCTCCATAACTAGAAAACATTTTTCATCTATTTAATTTGCATATCCAAGTACTTATTGTTTCCCTCCAGGGGAAGGCAAGCTTCTTAAGAGCAGAGTTTTTTTTTTTGTTTTTTTTTCTGAATATATATTTCCAGCACCTGGCACCAGGTAGGTGTTTAATAAATTCCCCTTGAATTGATGGGGGGGGAAAACCTTTCAACAATCCACAACCCCCAAGTACATATAATGTGTTAGTACACCTATGTACCCACATAAGACCATCAGTTTCTACCCCAAAGCAACCTAAGAAGCCAAATAAAGCAAAAGCAAGGACATAAAACAGCTGAGAGATTCCAAGGCCAGGATCTGAAGCTAGAATGGATACTTTGCCTGAATTTGGGGCCAGACTCCGGCAGTCATTTGCTGTGCGATTGATTGGCTGAATTACTTTTGCTCTGGGGGATTCTTCATCTATAAAATGTGGGGGCTGGCATCTGCACCCAGAGAAAGAACTGTGGGGATCACAATATAGTATTTTCACCCTTTTTGTTGTTTGCTTGCATTTTGTTTTCTTTCTCTTTTTTTTTCCTTTTTGATCTTTTTTTCTTATATAGCATAATTATGGAAATATAGAGAAGAATTGTACGTGTTAAGATATATACTGAATTACTTGCCATCTAGGGGAGGGAGTGAAGGGAAGGAAGGGAAAAAAATTAGAACACAAAGTTTTGCAAGGGTGAATATTGAAAATTATCTATGCATGTTTTGAAAATTAAAAGCTTTAATAAAAAAGAAGAGTGGGGCTGGAGTTGATGGCCTCTTACTTAGTCCCTTCCAGCTCATTATTTATCCTTATTTCTCTTCAGCCCTAGAACAATGCAAACATTTCTAGTTTTTAAAAATGGAAACAAAATTATTACATAAATATAGCAATATGATTATTTATAGTCAAGGAAACCTGATTGTTCCAGTTGTCATCTTCTGTTTCAAGTGAGAGTTTCTCTTGCCCTGATAGCGTCATTCCTGTGGGTGACACGTGTGGCTCTTTATTGCCTGGGCTCTTAGTCAAATGTCTTTTGCTTCCCTTGGGAAAAGGAGCTACTGAAAGATTATTTGGAACCATTTTAAGTAGGCCTTTTGAGATCAGCCAGCAACAGCTTAAAGGCATATTATTCCTGTTTAATTTCAAAGGTTTCAACATTATTTTTTATTTTTTAAAATATTTATATAGCATTTTCTATGTAAGGACTTTACAATTATAATCTGTTCTTCACAACAAAACTAGGAGGAAGGTACTATGCTTATCCCCATTTTACAAATAATTATTACAAATATGTTTAGAAGAATTGCACGATGAACCTATATTGGATTACTTGCTATCTATCTCTTCCCTCATAGGGAAGGAGAAAAAATTGGAATATGGGATTTTACAAGGATGAATATTGAAAATTATCTTTATGTATTTTGAAAAATAAAAAGCTATTATTGCAAAAAATAATTGTCACAGTTCACGTGCATATAGTACTTACTGCGTGCTGTGCTAAGTGCTTTATTTTCATTTATCTCATTTTATCCTCATAACAATCCTTGGAGGTAGGTGATATAATTAACCCCATTTTATAGATGAGGAAACCAAGACAGAGGTTTAAGTGACTTGCTCAGTCAAACATCTACAATTATTTGTGTCTAGATTTGAACTCAAGTCTTTTGACTCCAGGCCCTGCGTACTTGATGCAGACTTCTTAGGTGGGGGTTCTAATGAGAGCGGTAGGACCTGTAATGATTGCAAGTGTTTTTTAAGCTATCCTTGATTTAAGAAAATATAAATTCATGAACTTTTTTTTTAATTGTTGTTATACCTAACAATTCCTAGAACTACCTCCTGCTCTCTTTCTTGGACCCTATACAAGTTTCAAAGACAGGCAGTTAAAATGATAACTAGCCATAAGCCCAACAGATCTTAGCATTTTGCCACCACCTGTCAGAGGGAGGCCCTTGGGCATTGAGATCACAAGATGAACTCTAGGGTAATGTGTGCATTTTCCCAGGTCGAAAGGCAGCTTTGCAGGAAGGCATCAAACCCATAGTAACTGAGCCTGTGAATTAGTTTGAAGCATAGTAACCAAAACTCAACAAAACCAAAGTGTACTTAGGGGAAAAAATACTTTAAATTCTTTTTTTTAATGGACCTAAAGTGTTTGGTTTTTACTGTTACATAAGGAACTATAACATTTCTGGGTTGTTTTTTTTTTTTTTTTGGTGACTAATGTAATTTTGTAGAATTGGTTTAAAATGTTCTTTTCCTGAACCTTTTGAGGCAGGAAAGATTATGAAATTTAGAATCTATTATATATTAATTTAAAGGGTATTGTTAAGTTGTTAAAAAGTTTCTCTCTCTCTCTCTCTTTCTCTCTCTCTCTCTCTCTCTCTCTCTCTCTCTATATATATATATATATATATATATATATATATATATATATATATATATAACCAGTAAGCATATTTCAGTTCAAAATAAAGTTGGCATTTTCTAATAATTGGTCAGTGGCCATCGATACCTTTCGCTTTTCTAGTGAGTCCCACTTTTCTCCATGACCCTGTGGTCCTTGAGAATCATAGCACCACATTATAATTTAGACTCCTTTTCGATACTTTCGGGTCCTGGATACTCTGGTGAGTTCTGCGTTCACTCCCAGGAGCCCCGAAGCATCCAGCCTTGTGACACTCTCCTGAAATCTTGGACTCTTCCTAGAAAAGAAACATGCTTGGAATTGCTGTACAAACCAACCCTCTCCCTCCTGGACCTGAACTGCCCAAATAAATCATGGGAATAACAGGGGACAAGGTCGTGCTTTTTTATTCTCTCATGTAATGGCTTTAGTCTTTAATTACTAATCCAGTTTGAGAGAAGGAGCACACAAGCCTCCTTTCCCCCAGGAAGCCAGAAGAAAGGATGCCTTCTCTAGAATAAGGCGCAGGACTCTCAAATTTGCATTTATTAAAGAGGAAATGCCAAGGTCAGCCTTCCCCAGAACCTGTTTTTTTTCCATAAAGGCTAAAGTTCAAGAATTCCCATTGCTGGATCTTGTGGTTCTTCACTGCTGGAACTATATGATTAAGAGCACATTGCTCCCCGACTAAGCTGGGGCTAGTTTCTGAGGGCTCAGGAACAATAGATTTAAGAACTCCTTTAACACCTCCACTCCCCATCTGCCACCATTTGTTTTCTTTTTTATTGTTTACATTTTTTTATTTTTAATTTGAGATCCAAATTTTCTCCCTTGCTCCCATCCCATCCCCATTCACTGAGAAGGCAAGCAAAACAATATCAGTTATAAAAGTGAAATCATGCAAAATATATTTTCATATTAGCCATATCACAACAATAAATAAATATAATTCAATTTGCATTCATCAGTTCTCTTCCTGGAGATGGAATGCATTATTTTCATCATGAGTTCTTTGGAATTTTCTTGGATCATTGTATTGATTGGAGTTACCCAAATCATTCACAGTTAATTATCATTATGACGTGTTCCTATGTACAATGATCTCCAGGTCCTTTTCACTTTATTCTGCATTAATTCATATGGGTGCTTGCCATGGTTTTTCTTGAAGCCACACTCCTCAGAATTTCTTTTTTTAAAAGCTTTTTATTTTCAAAACATATGCATGGATAATTTTTCAGCATTAACCCTTGCAAAACCTTATATTCCAATTTCCCCCCCTTCACTAGATGGAAGGTAGTCCAATCTATGTTAAATATGATAGAAATATGTTAAGTCCAATATATGCATATATTTATACAATTATCTTGCTGAGCAATAAAAATCAAATCAAACAGGAAAAAATGAGAAAAAATGAAAATATAAGCAAACAACAACAAAAAGAATGAGTATATTATGTTGTGATCCATACTCAGTCCCACTCTCTCTGGGTGTGGATGGCTCTCATCACAAGATCGTTGGAACCAGCCTGAATCATCTCATTGTTGAAGAGAGTCATGTCCATCAGAATTGATCATCCTATAATCTTGTTGCCATGTACAGTGATCTGGTTCTGCTCATATCACTCAGCATCAATTCATGTAAGTCTCTCCAGGCCTCTCTGAAACCATCCTGCTGCTCGTTTCTTACAGAAGAAAAATACTCAGAGTTTCTTTTAGCCCAGTAGTACTTCATCACAATCTATGTATCACAGATTTGTTTAGCTATTTGCTAAGTGATGATCATCACCTCAGTTTCCAATTCTTTGCTGTTTTAAATATTTTTATATATCCTTCTTTATATAGATTCTTCTTTTTCTTTGCTCTCTTTGAAGTACAAATCTAATAGTAGTATTGATTACATCAAAGGTTAATAAGTTTTTTAGCCCTTTGGGCATAGCTCCACATTAAACCAGTTCACAGCTCCACTAACAGTTCATTTATTAGTCTGTTTATTTTCCCTTATCCCTTCTAGCATTTGTCATTTCTGATAGGTATGAGGTGATATTTCAGAGCTATTTTAATTTGCATTTCTCTAATTAATAGTAACTTTTAAAGCACTTTTATATGTCTATAGATAATTTTGATTTCTTCTTTTGACAACCCCCTCTCTTCATATTTTTGGATCACTTGTTAATTGGGAAATGCCCTTTTATTTTTATAAATTTGATCTAGTTCTCTCCATATATGAGAAAATAAGATCTTTATCAGAGAATCTTGATATAAACATTTTTATAATATTTCATTGTTTATAGTACACTTTGGTCAAAGTGTAGTTTCCCTGATTATTTCTTTTAATTAGATCTATTTTTGCTTTTGCTTTGTCTGAGATCATAATTGCTTACCCCTGCCTTTTTCGTTCCAATTGAAGCTTATTATATTCTACTCCATCTCATTATTTTAACTCTTTGCGTCTTTCTCTTGTAAAGAATATGTTGCTGAATTTTGGTTTATAATCCACTGTTATTTGCTTCTGCTTTATGGGTGAGCTTATCCCATTCATATTCACAGTTATGATTACTGTGTATATCCCTCCATCCCATTTTTCTTTTTCCCTTCTCTCTCTCTTTTTATCCTGTCCCTCAAAAGTCTGCTTTGCTTCTGATCCCTACCTCTTAACCTGCTCTTCTTTTTATTACATCCCCCACATCTTTATGCTCTTTTATTTCTATTTCTTTATTCGGTAAGTTAGATTTCTATAGCCCAACTTAATGTATGTATGTCTGTAAGTGTGTGTGTGTGTGTGTGTGTGTGTATTTCATTTTTTATTAAGGCTTTTTATTTTTCTAAACATATGCATGGACAATTCTTCAACATTAGTCCTTGCAAAACCCTGTATCCAAATTTTCCTCCCCTTCCCCCATGCCCTCCACTAGATGGCAATTAGTTCAATATTTATCAAACATGGTAGAAATTGTGTGTGTGTGTATACACACACATATATATTTCTGTATGCAGCTGAGTGTGTTTGTGTATGTCTGTTTATTTGTCCATCTAACTATATTTTCCCTTCTTTGAACCATTTCCAATGAGGATGAGGTTTAAGCATTACTTATAATCTCTTTCTGAACATCCAGTCCTTTATCCTCTCTGAGCTGAGAAATGCTGAAACTGTTGCTGCAGTGGTCATTGTCCTGTCACCACTTTTGCTGTTGTGGGTATTCCAGGCTGACCCCCAGGCCTCTCTTTCCATTCTCCCAACTTGTTTTAGGCCCGAAAAAGCCTCACTCTGACTTCTTGTTGGTCTTGTCACTCCAGAATTTGATTTGAAGAGTTATTTTAAACTTATTTAGAAGGCAATGTTGGGAGCAGATAGCCTGAGCCAGGCACTGGTCCTCCTAGTTGAGATGTTAAGATCTGAGCTCATTTTTATTTTAATGAAGTATTATTTGGTAACCAACCTTAAATGACTTCCAAGAATCTCACTCAGAATTGTCAGTAGGCATATCTACACTCATCACAGAAAGATATAATTTCCCAAAATCTTAATTTGCTCTAGGATGATCATTTGTATCAGGGAACTATAATGATCAACCTGCAACAGGGAACTGTAATCAATTCACACACTCACACACACATACATGCATTTACATGTATGTATGTAAATTAACTCAAGCTTAACTATCTCTAAAAGAAACTATTTAAAAAAAAAAAAAGAATATTATTTCCAGAGTTACATCCTTGGTCTCAAGCCATTGCACAATGCTGCCATCTCTTTTCCTATCGCATATTAACTACTTCTATCTTTTTTTTCTTAAATATCCCTGCAAATTGGATTTGAAAGGCCATCATAAATTAGACAGTAAAATATAAGTATGTGCTAATCCTGGTTTGAGGTCAATTTAGGATATGTCTCTATAAAGCTGCTTAATTTTAAAGCATCACAGCCATTAAGAGACAATTTCATAGTACTAGGGCATCCCAAATTTTTTTTCTTTTTAACAGAAGGTCATTAGCAAAAATCTATATGTATTTGGGCCACATTTATTCTTTTTGTTCCCATAAATTCAGACCTGTGGTTGTGGAAAATCCCTTCACTAATGCAGAATTGCAAATTCTCTATAATTTAGTTCTAGAAAGGTGCTTCTGAACAATGAGAGGTACACAAGACTGTTTAAAAGGATTGCATATATTAACCTATCATTACATAATTATTATTTAACATGTGGAATTTGAACCTAGGTCATCCTTACTCTAATGCAAGACCTCTGTTTACTGTGCTGCATTGCTTTCACTCAGTTTTTACAGCTACTGTTGATGCTATGCAGAAGCACTCAGAACATGGCTCATTGGCTCACAGATATTAGCTAATAAGGCAAATCATTTTTGACTAAAAATATCAGGTGGGTCTCAGATTGGCTAAGATGACAGGGAAAAAATGATAAATGTTGGGAGGGATATGGAAAAACTAGGACACTGGGATGTGGGGGAAAAACCCAAATAGACATAGATGTTTGCTCATGACCTTGTTAAAAGAAAAAAAATGGGATGTCCTAGAACTATGAAATTGTTTCTTAATGGCTGTGGTGCTTTAAAATTAAGCAACTTTATAGATACATATGCATTGTTGGTAGAGTTGTGAACTGATCCAACCATTCTGGAGAGCAAGGGTTATACTTAGCAATACTTAGCAATGTCTCTACTGAGCCTGTATCCCAAAGAGATTATAAAGGAGGGAAAGGGACCCACGTGTTCAAAAGTGTTTGTGGCAGCCCTTTTAGTAGTGGCAAGAAACTGGAAACTGAGTGGAAGCCCATCAATTGGGAATGTCTGAATAAATTATGGTATATGAATGTTATGGAATATTATTGTTCTGTAAAAATGATGAACAAGTTGATTTTCGAAAGGCCTGGGAAAATTTCCATGAACAGATGCTGAGGGAAACAAGCAGAACCAGGAGTACACTGTACACAATAACTGCCAGAATGTGTGATGATCAACTGTGAAAGACTTGGTTCTTCTCAGTGGTTCAGTGATCCAAGGCAATCCCATAGGCTTTGGACCGAAAGTGCCATTTGCATCCAGAAAAAGAACTAAGAAGACAATGTAAATTAACATATGCTGGGTTCATTTCTTTTTTCTGTTTTTTTTCTCCCTCTCCATGGTTTTCCCTTTTGCTCTGATTTTTTTCTCCCAACATGATTCGTAAATCAATGTGTGTTAAAAATAAACTTACTGCATTAAAAAAAACAAAACTATCAGGTGGGTTGTATTCCCACATCAAATGGATTATATTTGGTACTATGTTGAATGTTCAGACCTCAGTTTATTAAGTCATTATCATTGACACCATTTCCCACAGGCTGCTATGTGCTTTAAAAAAACAATCTGCAAACATTTATTAAATATTTATATTGTACTAAACACTGGGAATGCTTCATAATAGCTAAACATCCCTCAAGGGATTTGCTTTATAATGGTATAATGATAATGGTACACATATATGTGGAGCTTATGCAAAATGTTTGGGAGCTGATCAGCTAGCTGGGAGGGGCAGGAAAGGTATAGAAGATAGTGTTTGAGATGAGTCCACAAAAAAAAAATTACAAAACAGGGATTCCAGTTGGTTGAAGTCAGGAAAAAGTACATTCCAAGGATACAAACGAGCACAAGGACATAGAGACAGAAATTAAATATCTTCTGGACAGAACAGTGAGGAGTCAGTGTGACTGGATCACAGAGTTATGTGGGAAATAAGCTGAGAGAGGACTGACAAGATTAAGGTAGAAAATGGCCAAACTGTGAAGAGTTATGAACGTCAAAGGAATTTAAGTTGAATATATTAAGCTTTATTACTTTAGGAAATTATAAAAGGGGAAATGACCCACATGTGCAAAAATATTTGTGGCAGCCCTTTATAAGTGGCAAGAAACTGGAAACTACGTGGATGCCCATCAATTGGAGAAAGCCTGAATAAATTATGGTTATGAATATTATGGAATATTATTGTTCTGTAAGAAAAGACCAGCAGGATGATTTCAGAAAGGCCTGGGGAGACTGACATGAACTGATGCTGAGTGAAATGAGCAGATCATTGTACATGGCAACAACAAGACTATATGATGATCAGTTCTGATGGATGTGGCTCTTCTCAACAATGTGGTGATTCAAGGCAATTCCTATAGAATTTGGAATAGAAAATGCCAACTGCATCCAGAGAGAGAATTATGGAGACTGAATGTGGATCAAACAACAAAGGTGAAAATACCATTATTTTCACCTTTGTTGTTATTATTATTGTTTGTTTTGTTTTTTCTCATTTTTCCCCTTTTGGTTTGATTTTTCTTGTACACCATTACAAATATGGAAATATGTTGAAAAGGATTGCATATATTTAACCTATCAGATTGCTTACTGTCTTGTGGAGGGGAGAGGTAAAGGAGGAAGAGAGAAGAAGTTAGAACATAAGGTCTTAAAAAATGAATGTTGAAAAATATCTTTACATGCATTGGGAAAACTAAAATACTATTGAAAAAATTTAAAAATATCTCAATTGATCTTCTCAACAACCAACAACTATTTTAATAATAGATCTCCATTTTACAGTTGAGGCAACTGATAGACTGTGACTTGCCCAAGGGACATGTAGGTTGGTTTTGAGCTCAGATCTTCCTGATCCTTGGTCCAGTGCTCTTATGTACTGATACCTAGCTACCTCTAAAAAATGGAAAGAATTCTGGGTTTGGAGTCAGAAAATCTGGATATAAATCCTGATTCCACTAGTCACCACCTACATGACCTTGGGCAAATAAATTACTTAATCCCTCTGATCCTCAGTTTCCTCTGTTGTAAAAATAGGAGCTGAGACTAGATACACCAGAAGGTCTCTCCCAGAATAGGATATAGGGTATAATCAGGAACAATAAGTAAAAGTTTCAGAGTCAGATTTTAACTTAATAGTAGGAACCTTTTCCTCATGAAACAATACCAAAGTGGAATGGGCTGCTTCTGGGAATAGTGGGTTCCCCCCATAACTGGAGATCTTCAAGCAGGATCTGCTGTTAAGGAAATTATGACCTGGTACCATTTGGACGAGATGATTTTGGAGGTCCCTTTCAACTGAGATTCTCTGATTGTAATATAGAAAAGTTTTCATACAGAAAGTAAACAACTGTTCAGTGTCCTAAGAAAAATTGAAAATCACTTTCAATTAGAACAGTCTGGATTTAGGTAAAAAACCAAAAAATTGTTTTAATCACCATCATCATCATCATCATTCCTCATATGTTTATGGTGATATATAGTTTACAAACATACTTTCATATTCATTATCTCATTTGCTCAGCAGAGCAATTTAATGAAATAAGCAGGTCAGGATTATTACTTACATTTTGTAGATTTTTTTAAAAGCACTGAAATAGTAACCTACTCAAGGTCATCCAGCTAGTGGGCAGCTGTGTAGCAAAGAAATTTTTACGCAACATCTAAAAATTGAATTTGGTACTTTTTCCAGTTTAGATTTCAATTTCCTCTTCATTTTCATGAAGGAATATATGTCAATTATAGCTATATGGGGAAATGTAACTTTGAAATGACTTAGCCAACTCAGTCCTTGATATTTCTGTTAGTAACGCTTTTTAATTTGCATATGTATATATTCATTCACTTTTGTAAGTATTCTTTATGCTAGAGATCCAGTACAATACATAAACATATATGCACATATATATTTGAATGTCGCTATCCATTTTAATTTTAGCAACTTAATTCCATTTCTGTTTGCATCAGGAAGAATTTAAGTTTCTATAAAAAAAATTGTTATCACTTACCCCTGTTGTGTGTTAATGGGAATATATCTGTAGCAAATTCTTCCTCTTGGTCTGCCACATGGTATATATCTAAACAGCTTCCTTCCTCTTCCCCTCTTCCCTCTCCTTTACAAATCTGCATCTGCTTTGTAAAAGCAAAATTAATGCTACCCTTTAGTGAAATTATCCGGAAGCTGCCCAAGTTTAAAACAAACCAACAAACAAATAATGATATCACTATCAAAGAAAATCAAATTAAATAAAAATAATTATTGGATTCTCTAGATCTCTGTTCCTGACTTGTTAGGAGTGTCAGGAGGCTCACTTTCTAGGTCTGTAATTAGACATTTTTCTGCCTAAAGAGAAAAAATTATACGCACACAAATGCGTCTTGAGTGGGACAGGGGGCATTGGCCACCAATCTTGTTTGAGGGATGGGGGAAGAAACTCCAGCCACAGGTTCAAAGCTGCTGCTAGGAAGGCTGGAATGAGGTAGAATGGAGGGAGAGGGTGTAAAGGTCAGGAGCTCCAATTCCTCCTGGGTTTCCTTTTTTAACATGTTATTTTGGATAACTAAGTGCTAAATTCTACTGTTTATAGATTGCTAAAGAAGGGAAAATAATGTGGCAATCTACAAATTTGGTGTCCTGATCACCTTCCCTTAATTATGGTTCTGTTCTTTCACTCACTCCTTTTCTGTAATAGGCAGGTAAAAGCTAATACTGTTTCTTAGATCCCTCTGAGATTCTTTGAATTTGCCAGTATAAGTAATCAAAAGCTATACATATAATTCCTATAATTCAGTGGAGAGAGAACTGGCTGTCTTATGAGTTTTAAATATGAGCTTTGCCTAATAAAAGGTTATGCTGAGGAGGGTCACCAAGTATTGAGTATGCTGCTCAGCCTCTGAGTAAATGCTGTACAATGTGGAGGTGTTGGGTAGCCTGAGAAGTGAGGGAAACTGGAAAGCTGGATAGGTTTTGGAACTGAGACAGAGGTCACGCCAGGCCCTGGAGGACAATTAGAAGAGACAATATGAGGTACTGGGTCACATTACTCAGCAGTGTGCTTTCTATATTCAGCCTACTGTCAGGCTAATGGAATAGATTCCTTGTGAAAAATCTTCCTATTCTCTTCAAGGAAATTGATTTCTTTCTCTCTCTCCCCTCTCCCTTCTCCCTTCCCTCTGTTTCCTTTTCTCCCTCCCTCTCTTTTCTTTCCTCCCTCCTTCTTCCCCTTCTTTCTCCCTCCCCCTGTTGGGACTTTTTTATAGGTAGGCAACAAAAATAAATCATTTGTAGCCTTTGCCTCAAGTGGCTTAAAGTCAATTAGGAATGATCAAAGATCTGTAATCATATGGTTTAATAGATCTAAGATCGCATCATTGTGAGTGCTCCTTCTTTGGTAAGAATATCCATCTCTTGTCTTCTCATCTTATGTTGTTCTTGTTTATATCTTTTAATTAATCCTTCTCTCAGGCTGCACACAATACATTGAAGGTCTTCCTCTAACTTTTTGTTATGCTTCCAGTGTTGCAGGGAGGCCCTTATCATATAACTTTTTTTCATACATACTCCTGATGATACCTCTTCTAATCCTAAACCTCCAAGAATAATATGCTTTAGTCTCCTTGTGCTCACCGAATAGCTTTCAACTGAAAGTCTTTTGAGTCACCAAGAATTTTGATTATTCCCAGATTGAAGTGTTTTATGATTTGCATACGTACAGAATTTAAAAGAGAATAATGGTATTAAAAAATTGGACTTTGGAGGCAATAAGAAGCTTGGAATCATTGAATAAATTTTGTAATTTCCCGGATGTATTCTGGCCTGATTCCTTTATTTCTTCAGTTCTGGATCATTTGGAGCAACTGTCCAAGACTACCTAGATCTAGACCTATCTATATTTAGATATAATATATATTATATATATATCATATATAAAAATATAATAATATACATAATCATAAATATGTATTTATATTATTATATATTATGTGGTATGTATTAGTTTATTATGTAAATATATAAAATAATACATAGCACATATAATATGTTAATAGAATATATAATATATAATTTAAATAAGTATTTATATTATTATATATTATGTGGCAGGTATTATTTTATATATGTAAATATAAGAATAAATATATAAAATAATACGTAGCACATAATATATTATGTTAATAGAATATATAATATTATATATTAATATATAATATATAATTTAAATAAGCATTTATATTATTATATATTATGTGGCAGGCATTATTTTATATATGTAAATATAAGAATAAATATATAAAATAATACATAGCACATATATTATGTTAATAGAATATATAATATTATATATTAATATATATAATTTAAATAATTATTTATATTATTATATATTATGTGGCAGGTATTTTATATATGTAAATATAAGAATAAATATATAAAATAATACATAGCACATATAATATATTATGTTAATAGAATATATAATATATATTAATATATAATTTAAATAAGTATTTATATTATATATTATGTGGCAGGTATTTATATATGTAAATGTAGGAATAAATATATAAAATAATACATATCACATACTGTAATATATTGTTAATATAGTATATATTAATAATATATGAAATAAATATATATTAATATATAATATATAAAAACTTATATGTATTTATTTATATATTCTTCTAAGTCGTTTCCATCTAGTAGAATGTAAGCTCTTTGAGGAGAAGTACTGCTTTATTTTTATTTTTATAACAATTCTTGGCACAGAACAAGGAGTAAACACTTATACTGAGTTAAACTGAGCCCTGTCAATTTTTAGATTAAAAAGTTGAAGTCCAAAAAACGTTTTAAAAAATCAGCAAATTAACTTGAATAGCAAAAGAGAGAGCGCCATAGTTTTAACGCTGTAGGTGCTTTTTCCAGAATATCACATGCTTTTATTTGCTGTTGGACCCTGGACAAGTCACTTAATAATATTTGCGATAACTATATATCAAAAATTTGTTATGAGAAAAGTCAATCAGTCAGCAGGTCTTTGGGCAGGGTTTGTGCCAGGTTTTATGCTGAGCTCTAGGAATACAAAGAAAGGCAAAAACACAGTCCCTGACCTCCAGGAGCTTACATTCTAAAGGGGGAGTCAACATACAAGTAACTGGATACATACAAGAGATTATATTGAGGGGAACAGCATAGTCCCCAGCACATAATAGGCACTTAACAACTGCTTACCGATTGATTGATTGTTAGGATTGTGGGACAAAGACCTCCTTAGGGAAGTAGGGCTTGAGCTGAGTCTTTGCTTCCTTATTAATGACCTTTTGCAAACATTTGATTGACACTGTACTCCCTTTCTGTGTTCCTTTTCCCCTCCTCTCCATATTTAACCTTACAAATAATTGGGCCTAATAAACATTGGTTGAATTGAATTTCACTAAGTCAGGAGAAAAACAGCTGGAAAAAACCTTGCATATTAAGAAAGGCTCCCACAGCTTGATTAAGATTTAGCTTTTGAATTTTCCCAGTATTTCAGAGCTGAAATCCTAACTACTGAAAGGCATTTGAAAGACATGCTTTTGTTCAGGTAGAACATTTGAAAAGCTAAATTTTCCAAATGATTTTTAATTTTTTTTTGAGGGGGGAAATTGGGGGTGGGAAGAAATACTGTTAAAGAAAAAGAAGGCCTTTCACAGGAGTTGTTAACTTCTTTTAATTACTATATGTATTTTTCAAATATGATCTTTTATCATGAATCTAGTTTCCAATAGCAGTGTCTCCTCATTGAATTATACATGAAGGACATATACAAACTGATTGTCTTTCTACTGTAGCAATACTAAAGGTAGTTGGGAGGTGTGTGGAGGGAGAAATTGTAAATGGATGGAAGAGTTTCATGAGTCAAAAGCTTTCCACTCTTCTTTTACCTGCCTGAGCAATTTTGGAAATGATACTTTCTAAAGGAAATGTATTTGGAGTCAGAGGACCTGGGTCAGCATCCCTGCACCTTATTTGTGTGCTGTGGACCATATTACTTGTTCTCTCTAGGAGAGTTGGATGGGGTGACCTCTAAGTTACCTTCCAGTTCTAAATCTGTGCTCCTGTGATCTCATGAAAAGAGTCGTTTGGCCTGACATTCAATGTGCTTGTTGATTCCCTTTAGGACCAATAAACTTTGGCAGCAGAAGAATGAAGAAGACACTTGAAAATACTCCATACTAAATCAAATATTATGACCTGACATTTTTGAGTTCCATAATAATAATAATTAATAACTCATTTATATGGTGTTTCATAGTTCTGTCTTCAAGGCAATTGGAGTTTTTTTCTTCTAATTTTTTATAGCAATACCTCGTCAGTTTCAGAGTGTCCACTGGTCTAGCCCTGGTTCTCAAAATGTCATCTGAAGACCTTTAGGGGTCCTTAGATCTTTTCAGGGGGTCTTTGAGGTCAGAACTATTTTTTGTAATAACACTAACACATTATTTGACTATTAAAATGCTTCTTTCTTTTCCAACTACATTTCTGTGTGAGACCAATGATACACAGAAGAAGATACAAGAATTTAGTTGTCTTCTATTAAGCTGGACATTAAAGAGATTTGTAAAGCTACTTAAAGCAGAGCCACTCTTCTCACTAAATGTTTTTTGTTTCAAAACATTTTCATAAAAAATGTTATTTATAATAACAGTATTAGTTTTATTTTAATGAATTAATATAAATTTTTAATTTAGATTATGGCAAATATCAATAGATATAACTCACATAAATTAAAGCTCTTTAAGGTTCTCAGTAATTTTTAAGGGTGAAGGGGTCCTCATTCACATTAAAGAGTATAAAGGAACCCTGAGACTAAAGCACTGGAGAACTAGGGGTCCAAGAGATGATTTGAGAATCCTCCTTTAAAAAAAATTAAAAACAATCAAAACCAATGACCATATCCCATTTTTGACACAGTGCCTGGTATACAATAGACTTTTAATAGATACTTGTTGACTTATTTGACAGCAGCTATATCCTGATTTTAAAAGTTTGGGGATTTTCTAGGATGCTGTGCCCTAAATATAGGCAGGGGAAAGGAAATAAACCTGAGTCCCTTTGTAGAGAGAGGAGCTCTTCAAACACTAAGTATTTCCTATGAACCAAGCGCATAAAGTTGATCAAGTTTGCCTTTTGGGGACAAAAAGTAAGGCCTGGGTTCTACTTGCAGTTGATAATTTAAATCGCTTATTTGAAAGTAAATAAATCTATGATCTCTTGAACATCGTTGTTATAAAGAGGTAGCCTAGTACAATGGGAAGGCTTCTAACTTTGGAGGCAGAGGAATTGAGTTCAAATGCTATTTCATTTGTATCACTTAAGTTCTCTTGGTTGTGAAATTCCCTTATTGTAAAATGAAGGAATCGAACTAGTTGATTTCTAAAGTTTATCCCTTCCAGGTTTTTTATTTGTTTTGCTTTTTAACATGTTTATTAATGGCTTGCAGGCATAGATAACATTCTTTTTTTTCTAATAGTATTTTATTTGTCCAAACACATGAGAAGATAATTTTCAACATTCATTTTTGTAAGATTTTGAATTCTAAATTTCTTCTCCCTCCTCCCCTCCTTTATTTCCCCTCTCCCTAACACAGCAATCTAATATAGGTTATATATGTACAATAATTTTAAATATTTCCACATTTGTCATGTTGCAAAAGAAAAATCACAACAAAAGGGAAAAATGAGAAAGGAAAAGCAAACAAACAGAAACAAAAAGGTGAATATAGTATGCTTCTATCCACATTCAGTCTCCATAATTTTCCTCCTGGATGTCTATTAAACATCCCAAGTCTATAGACTGGAAGCATTCTAGAATCATAAATTTTAAAACTGGAAGGGACTTCAGAAGACTGTCTGATCTAATCCCAGTGAGAAATTTTAAGAATCAGAAGTGATCTGGCCAAAGGCACACCACTAGCTAAGTAAAATCCAGATCTTCTAACTCTTAAGTCTATTGTACCATGAAGTTGGAATAAATTATCTTTTAGATTTCTTTTAGCTCTAGACTGTTTATGTTTAGGCAACATTTCTAATTCTGAGCATGGTGCCCCAGAGCATCTAGGATAAAAACAACAGTAATTGTCTTAAAATTTTGGTCTTGGTTTGGTCCAAATGAATAAATAATGTAAAAACAGATTCAGAGCAGCAGTGAGCCTAAAGACAAAACAGAATAATGGGTCCTTTGGCATCTGGGCACTGGGACCTTAGCTTTGAAATTAGACTACTGCCATGAGATGCTTCAACAGAAGCATCATATGATCATATTTTATTATGCTTTCTTTTTATTTAATATTTTTATTTTTCCCAATTATATATAAAAACAATTTTAAGACTTTCTTAAATTTTTTGAAGTCCAATTTTTTTCTCTTTCTTCCTTTAAGCAATTTGATATAGGTTATGCATGTTTAATCATATTATGAAGTAAACAAACTAAAGCAAAAAAGAAAGAAAAATAAGTTTTTTTAATTAATCTTTGATCTGTATCCAGACTCCATCAGTTCTTTGTTTTTCATTGCTAAGTCCTTTGGAATTGTCTTGCATCACTGTATTGCTGAGAATATCTAAATCATTCACAATTGATCATTGTATAATATTACCATTATTGTGTAATGTATTCTACATAAGTTCATGTAAATTTTTCTGAGAGCATCCTGCTTGTCATTTACCATATGATAATAGATTTAAAGATAAAAGGGTCATTTGGTTTAGTGCCTGAATTCTGTATATGAGGAAACTGAGGTTTTTAGAAATGAAATCTTGCCCAAGTATTGTGGATCAGGAACCTGGTGGAACTGAGAAAATATGCATAATCTCTCCCTTTCTCTCTCCAACCACCCCACACTCTCCTAAAACACCAGAAAGCGCAGTTACGGACAAGGAAGTTGTGGTGCATCTGGGATGGATCGACCTATGGATCCACTATGTACAGGAATATATAGTTAACTAAGACTCTGGCTAAGGAGCTCGTGTGACAGTAGGGAACCTCCTTGCAATTGGATTTTAACCACTTTACCTGTGGCTTTTGTATTCTTGAGCTTTTAAAAAAAACTGCCTGTGGAATTGCTTTTGCCTTGGAGTATTTGGACATAATTTTATTAAATGGATTACTTACTTTAATCCTTGAGCTCTGAGTGATCCTTTGCACCAGATGGTGAACTCTGACCTAAGTACCAAAGTCATACTTTAATCTTCAAACTCCAAACTCATTGCTCTTTCCATTGTACCACTCTACCTTGCAGAGAATGGATGCTGTGAATCCCAGGTAGTTGGTGAGATAGAATGGTTTACTGGAGAGGAAGGATAATGACTTTTAAAATTGACCTCTCAATAATACATGCAGGGACTTTGAGGGTAATTTGGTGCTTCAGAAAGAAGCCCAGATCTCCTACACAAAGTCTTGCAAAAATCAGAAATACCAGTGATACATAAAATCAAAAAACATCAAAAGTAGAATCCTACATCTAGTTTCAAATAGAACAAAATATGGCTAGAGATTGGTAGAAGAACTGCACCAGGGAAACCAGCAGGATCTCAGGTGAATAAGCCAGAAGTCAGTGGAGGTGGGACAAGGGTTAATGCCATGAATACCAACATGAAGCTCCAGAAAATGGATTTAAAGCTGGTCTACAGTCAGAAAAGCAAGAACTCTTTTGTAATAAAGGTCCTTAAGTTTAAACAAAATTAAAAAAAGAAATGAAATGATTAAAAACAACCAAGAAAAATTAAGGTTGGGGGAAAAATATTGAAAGAATAGCTTAGAAAAGATGATGAAAGTCTTTGACAAGTAATGGACTTCCTAAAAAAAAAAAAAGAAGAGTTGAAATAAATCTCAATACTCTATGGGAAAATAATAAATATTAGGCAAAGTCAAAAGATAGAAAAAGTAGAAGAAAATGTTTATGTATTATTTAAAAAAAAACAAGAAGAGGTAACTTAGTAAAAACCACAAAAAAACCTGCATACCATATTTAAAGAAAACTTAATAGAAAATTGCCCAGGTCTAGTGAAACTAGAAGACAAAGTAAAAAATAAAAAAGAATTTACTAATCTTTGCACAAGGTTCAAGGATGGGGGCAAAGAGGGAATTTTTACACTTACACCCAGCAAAGTCAAAGGCAAAATTCATAATTTCCATATAAAAGGAAATAATATAATAAGAAAGCCAGAAACAGAGTTCAAGCAACAAGGACTCAAAAGTATTAGCACTTAATACTATACTGCAGCTATTCTACAAGAGAGAAAAATTTAGAACATAATTCCAAATGGCAAAAAAAGATAAAAGATTACAAATGAGAATAATTTAACTTGCAAAACTAAATCGACTCTTAGAGGAAAAATAAAGACCTTTAATAGAAAAGAGGAATTTAGACATTCCTTAAAGAAGAGAGAGAAGACAAAAGAAACTCAACATGAAGCAGTTTGAAGTAGATAAACAAAAGAAACTCAACATGAAGCAGTTTGAAGTAGATAAATAAAAATAAAATCTTTACATTGTAATAATGGAGTAAAGACAAATGGTCTTTCAGAATCCTGATGTCTTTAAAAGTCACAGAAGGAATCAAGCAAAACAAGCATAGGGCCTGAGTGATTCTTTTCTCTGTTGTATTTGTTTTAGAAGAGGAAAAATGGAGAGGGAAACAGTAATACACTAAGAGAAGAAATGATTTTTCATATAAATGAAGTGAATATTAGAAGAACATAGAAGAATATACAAATATCATCAAGTGATGGAGGTAATGGTTTTCCATCACTCTTAACTGGACAAAGGAATATTTAATACTCAATTTGGTGCAAAAATATATTAAGCTTAGTAGGGATGTAGGGAGATCCTAGAGAGGGGAGAGATTATCAATAGGAGAGTAGACTAGGGAAGGAAGTACTAGACAAAATAAATTTTTACTTTGGAGAATTGATCATGAAGTGAGTATTAAAAAGAGAAAGAAAATGTTAAGAACTAATTGCCTGGGCTTGGTGAAGATAGAAGGGCAAGGGAGTAGGAACAGGCTTCTTTAATTACAGAATAATATTCCTTTTCTTTATCTCCTTCTTGCTTGAGAAAAAGAAGGCAGAAGAAAAGGAGGAAAAATAAAAGCACTTGCTGTACACAACAGATGTGTTAAGTACTAGGGATGAACATAGAAAGGCAATAAGATCCCTCTTCTTTAGTAACTGAAAAGCTGAATAATATGGTAACTACAGAGGCAAGTGCCTACCTGCCCCTAGATGGGTTTTCTTAAAGAATTGGTTGCTCAAAAGAGAAATCATTGAAATAATAGGTAATTTTATTGAAGAAAATGACAATGAGATTACTTTTGGGATGCAGCCAAATCAGTCTTTAGGAGAAAATTTATCTCTGTGAATGTTTCTTTCAGAGAAAGAACAGATAAATGAATTGTACTTACAACCGAAAGCATTAGAAAAGTATCATATGAAAACCTTAGCCAAACACAAAAATAAACATTCTAAAAATCAAAGAGCCATTAAAGGCATTAAATTGGTAGAAGTAAGGGTTAGATATTTTTTAATGAAATTAATAAAAATAGACCATTAGCTATTCTGATTTAACACACACACACAGCCCAGAAAAAGCAAATGAACACTTCCTAGCTGTGACCTTGGGCTAGTCACTTAAGAGAGAGACAGAGAGACAGAGAGAGAGACAGAGAAAGAGACAGAGAGACAGAGAGGAAGAAGAAGGAGGAGGAGGAGGAGGGAGGAAATCTTTGGAAACTATTTTATTCAAATTTATGCCAACAAAATTGATACATGAAATGAATGAATATTTCAGAGTATAAGATAACCTAAATGTACAGAACAGGAATTTAAATTATCTAATGTCAAAGAAAGAAATAGAATGAGCAATTTTTTAAAATTTCCAGGATCGGCCCAGTACCAAATGGATTTACAAGTGATTGTTATCAGACACTAAAAGAACATTTAATTCTAATAGCCTATAAATTATTTGCAAAAATAGGTAAGAAGGCATCCTACCATACTTTTTCTATGAGAGAAATAGCTTACTAATACATTAGAAAAGGAAAAGATAAAGTGAAAAAAGAAAATTATTGACAGGTTTTTGGTGTTTTTTTTTTTTTTAAGAGAAAGTGACTTATTAAAGAGATTATGTTCTATGGACTGTGCTGAATTTTTTCTAGGAAGTTAGATTTGTTTCAGTATAAGGAAAACTACAAATCTAATAGATCATATTAATAATAAAATCAACAAAAACTATACGATCATATTAAAGGAGTAAAACAAGACTTTCAACAAAATATTCATTTAAAAAAATTTAAAAGTTCAAGAATAAATTGGTCATTCCTTACTAGAATATATACAAACCAAAAGCTAGGAATATCTCTAAAAAAAATGTTAAGAGCCTTTTCCAGTAAGATTAGAGGTAAAGCATAGGTATGCATTGTCACCACTATCATTTTTTATAGTTTTTGAAAGAGAAGCTGTTATCATTATGCTAAGAAGATAAGGCCAGGCAAAGAAGAAACAAAAATATAGCTTTCTGCAGATGATCTGATGGTTTAATAAAAACATCCTAAAGATTCAAATAAAGCAATAATTTAGATTGTTATTACATTAAATTAATAATTTAAACAATTATTTTAGATTAAATTAATTAAAACAATAATTTTAGATATGTGAAAGGAACCCACAATATTTCTTTTTTATATTACCAATAAAACCTCTCAAGGAGGCACAGAAAAAGAAATTCCTTTTAAAATAGCTACAAAATGCCAAGCATTTTGCATATGCTTGCAATCTCTGTTACTAAGGCTGGTGGATTAATCAAGTTTGGTAGTTCTGAGCTTCAGAAGGACTGAAGTCCATCAGGTGTCTCTGCTAAATCTGACACAACTGATGAGCCCCTTGGAATGGAAGGTCACCAACCTGCTTAAGAGGATGATAGAAAAAGGGGAGAAACAAGAATCAACAGAGGACAAAGAAACAGTAGGTTGAAGCTTCGCACCAACAAGTACAGGGCATTACTGCACTTCTAGCCTGATAGAAATAGGGAGAGCCAGTCTCAGAAACAAATACAGCAACAACAGCCATAACAAAGCAAATTGGGAGTCCAACAACCAAGATATACTCAGGAATTATAAGAATATAACTTTATTTTTACAGAAATTAAGACAGATTTAAGCATTGGAGAGGTATCCTTTTCTCATGATAGGGCTATACAGATAAATTAGTTTAGAATTAGCACCTATATCAAACTATCAATTTAAAATCAATATTTATGTTTAAAATTGTTCCTTTTCTCTTATATGATCTGCTTTTTGATCCCTTATTCAATTTGGAAAAAAATCATTAAGGAGAACAAAAGGTCAAGAATCTCAAAGGAAAAAAAATTAAGTGAGAGGAAAAGGCACTGAGCATTATCAGATCTAACCTATACAGCAAAACAGAAATTATTAAAACTAATTGGTACTGGCTAAAAAGGGAGAAAGTTATGGAGAGAAAGTAGAAACAGATGAAGCATCCTAGACATAGAGTATAATAGCAGAGTGCTGAAAAATCTCAAGGACTATAACTGGGATAAAGTTCTCACTATTAAAAAACCAATACTGTACTGTGAAAACGAGAAAGCTGTCTGGCAAAAACCAGGTTTGGATCATCATCTTGTGCCATGTGCCACAATAAATCCCAAATAAATATATGACCTTGGTATAAAATGTCATATCATTAACAAATTAGGACAAGAGGAAGCTAACTTTCATAGCTATAGAGAAGAAAAGAATTCTTGTCTAAAGATAAGTTAGGATCACAGAAAATAAAACAGACGATATTGATTACAGAACATTAAAAAGTTTTTATTCAAACAAAAAATTGCATTAAGAATTATATGGGAAATAGTGAATTAGGGGAAAATTTTACATCAAATTTCTATGATCAAAATGAAGTACCCAATATATGTAGGGAATGAATAAAAACATATGCAAAAATAACAATCACTCTCTCCAATAAATAAAATACTCAAAGAATATGGATAGGTAGTTCTCAAAAGAAGAAATCCACACTCATCAACCAAATGGAAATATGCTTCAAATCACTAATAAAAAGAAAATCACAAATGTAAACGACCTTGTAGTTTTACCTTAGAAACCATCAGAGTGGCAAAGATGAAAAAAGAAAATTGGAGTTTTTGGATACGTAGAAGAACAAGTATACTCTCTACCCTACTGGCAGAGTTGTGAATTTATCTGTTAAGCAATTCAGAATTATACCCCCAACATCACTAAGCTGTTCATACTCTTTAACTCAATAAAACCACCAGTAACTCAACAATATCAATACTATAATATACAGACACAGATCCTAAAAAAGATAAAACAAAGAAATAATATTCAGAAAAAAAATTTATATTTTTTTTTTGTTGTAACAAAGAACACTTCGAAAGCAAAGAGGATGCCCATCAATTGAGAAATGTCTGAACAAATTAGATATGTGATTGTAATGGAATGTTATTTTGCATAAGGAACAATGAAAAGAGTGGATTGGAGAAACTTGGAAGGAATTGTATGAATTGATGCAAAATAAAGTGAGCAGATCTAGGAGAGCAATTTTTTCAGTGATAGTAATAGAGTTGTGAAGGAAAACAACTTATATAGCTTGTAACTATGACAAACGTAATACTTACCACAACATAGGAAGACTAATGATGAATCACAATTTCTGTCTCTTGACAGAGAGATGATGTATAGAATACGAGATACATTTTCAGATATGGTAAATGTGTGGATTTGTTTTATTTGACTATATGTGTTGGTTACAGGGGAGTGCTTTTATTTGGAAAGATGAGGACAGGGTGGGGCGTTTAATAGTGATAGTAAAAAGGAAGAAAAGAGTCTGAAATGTTTAAAAATACAAAGACAGTAGAGAACTTTAGAAAGGAACAGAGAAATTAGGCAGTGTCAGAATTATCATGTTAAAATGGAAATTATTCCCAAACCATTCAGTACTGGTTGTTTTGTAATCAATTTAGACCAATAACAATGATCACAATCTTTTGATCACTTGTCATTGCAGAGATTTTTTTTCTGAGGCTCAGGGAAACTAAGTGATTTCCCCTTGGCTTTAGAATTATCAAGTATGGAAGATAGGATTTAAAATGCATTTTTAAAGGAAATTCTGAAAGTTACAAGGAGTTTCTCATCTTTAGGATAGTTTCTATTGAGGTGTGAGCAGTAGGATTATAACAGTTATATTAAAGCAAGTATAGTAAATTAGATCAGAAGGGAGAAGGATTAGCCATTTGAGAAATTACACTCACACTCACACACTTTGAGAATGTGAACAGGCAGTTCCAAGTCCAAGCTATCAATAACCAAATGGAAATATACACCAAATCACTACTAAGAAAATTGCAAGTGGATATATATATGTATATATATATATACATATATATATCACATACACACATAGAAACCTTTATCCTAGTATTTCATTTTAATGTATCTTCTGACTTGAAATTTAGGGACTAAGAGCTAAGAGTTGTGGGAGGAGACGTAAGATAAGGGATACCCAAATTAGGAGCATATGATCCACAAAACAAAGGACAAGGGCTGCGTAAGAGTTCCCCACTCTTAGGAATAGACTAAGGCCTGGTGGCTTATTAGAGAAAGTTAAAGATTTTCAGGGGAACCATAATCATGCCTGATTAAAAGCTCTAAAATGTGTACCAGTCAGTGACTTGAGGCAATAAAAACTCATTGAGAATGTTACGAAATAGCCTAGCCCATACATGAATAGAATCCCCTTGACAACATCCCAGACAAGTGGTCATCCAGTCTAGTTTTATTTGTGTTCAAAATTTATTGAAGTGGAAAAGAATTTTGTATTATTATTCTTTTCCCCCAACTGAGCTTGAGTTATCTGGGAAACATTCAAAGACAGTATGAGATCTTAGAGCAGCACAGTGCTTAAGTGAACACACTCCACTTCTTTTATGTCAGGAAACACATTCAATCAACAAGCATTTATTAAGCCCATATTCTGGGCCAATTAGATACTGTATTTAAACAGTGGAGATAATACAAAAGATAGTATCTGGTTTTGAGAAGCTTCCATTAGAGAAGAAATGAATATACATAGGTTTAGGGGAAAAATGATGCAAGATTATTTGCCAAAGGAGTTTACAATTGTTTTTTGAATAGAGAACCACTAAAATTTAATAAAAAAGAGTGACATGACAAATATGTATTTTAAAATTTTTAAATATATTTTATCTTTTCCTTATTACATGTAAAAAAAAACAGTTTTTAACCTTCAACTTTTTTTTCACAATTTTTAATCTAAAATGTTTTTATTCATTTTGAATTTAAAATACATAAAGACAAAAAATAGAAAATTTCCATTTACACTGCACAATCTAAAAAGGATTCACTATAAAACCATAAATTTACATATAGCACTTTTCTTTTTATATGTAAAACTATACAAAATTTAATAATTTTTGGGTATGATTTCAGATTGCTCTTCAAAATGATTAGATCAATTCATCATTCTATCAACAATGAATTACTATCCCAGTTTTTCCACATCCTCTCCAACATTTGTCATTTTTTCCTTCAATAATTTTAGCCAATTTGGAAGGTATAAAATGATATCTCAATGTTTGTTTTAATTTGGATTTCTCCTAACAATACCAGAGTACCTCTTCATATGACTAGGAATTGTTTTGAACTCTTCATTGAAAAACTGCCTGTTCATATGCTTTTGTTTGTCAGTTTTTTCCTCTGGAAGTAAACAGCATCTTCCTTTATAATAAGTCTTTTGTAATTTATTTGGATATAAAGTGACTTTGTCACTCAAATGTGTTTTTTAAAACAAAATTGCTATTATTCTATACAATATGCCCTTGGTTCAGCTCTTCATTTCACTCTTCATTGTTTCTGCTTTTTACAATTTTGAATTCCAAATATTCTCCTGCCCTCTCCCCCCTTTCCCATCAATTAAAAGGCAAGCAATTTATAAAGATCTTATGTATAGTCATGCAAAACATTTCCAGAGTAGTCATGTTCAAGCTTCAAACATGCACTTTTAAAAAATCACTTCTGTCATTTGTATGGAATTGGGTTGGAGTAGATAGAGACCAGAGGTGGGGAGGCTAATTAGCAGGTTACTTTAATAGTCCAGGTTAGAGAAGATGAAGGCATATATTAACATGGTACTATATGAGTAGAGAAAATGGACACATTTAAGAGCTGTCATAGAGGTAGAAATGACAATATTTGACAAGTGTTTTGACATGTGACATAATTGAAAATGAGTAGTTAAAAATGACTTTGAGATGATGAACCTGAGTGACTGGAAGAAAAATGAGATATTTAGTAGATATATTAAAGGCAGAAAGTGTTTAGCATTTAGAAAAGGGACCCTTTTGTATCAGATTGCTTTGGGAGTCTGGGCAAGCTTGTGGACCCCTTTTCAGAATAATAAAATATATAGGATTATAAAGAAAACCAATTCTATTGAAACATAGTTAATCTTTTTTAAAGTTCCTAGGCCTCAGGTTAAAAACTCCTGATTAGGAGGAAAAATAAAACTGATTTTGAGGAGTCTAGGAGACATCTAGTTCAAAATTTCTGACAGTCGGGGGCAGCTAGGTGGCACAGTGGATAGAGCACCAGCCTTGAATTCAGGAGGACCAGAGTTCAAATCTGGTTTCAGGCACTTAACACTTCCTAGCTGTGTGATCCTGGGCAAGTCATTTAACCCCAGCCTCAAAAAAAAAAAAAAAAAAAAAAAAATTTCTGACAGTCATTTTCTAATAGGAAATAGGCACTCAGAAGGAAAGAGAAGAGACCTGGATATGGATCTGGGAGCCAATGACCTAGAAATAATAATCTTCATGTTGACTGATGAAGTCACTGAAAGAGTGCATAGAGATAAAGTAAAAAAATGTCCAAGAGAAGAGCATATGGGGATGATCCCACAAAAAAAGGACGTATGGTTAATGAGTTAGGAGAAGAAAAAGAAAGCAGCTTCCCCAGTTGGATTAGACCTTCCACAGTCTATGTTCCATTGGGTTAGATCTGAGAACCCAACACCATCTCCATCTACTAGGCCCTCCCCCATCACCTTGTAATTTTGTCACTATTTTTCATATATAACCTAACATGTATATATTATTTCTCCTAATAGAATATAAGACCCTAAAATATTAAGTTTCTTCACCTGGGGTCAATCACATAGTTATTATGTTTAAGAGCAGGGACATTTGGACCCAGGATTCTTATTTGAGAATCCAGGCCTCTGTCCACTTGCTGTATTTTGTCACCAAGAGAATTGACTGCATTATTTTGATGAATGGCGTATTTTAGATTTTTGCAGTAGTTGATGATGATAGTAATGGATGGTAAAGCCCCCCCCCCTTTTTTTGCCCCTGTTAAGGTTTGGAGTAGAATTAATTAATACATTTGCATTTTGCTCCTCTTAACTTTCATTTCACGTTATTGAGTACTCATTTAGTAATTACATGCTTCCCTCAGTGTTTGGGCTATTTTTAATCTATTCTGTGTGGATTTAATAGAGCTATTTCATCAACTTTGGCTGATTGATATAACAACATTCTAATTGAGAAAGATTGGCTCGCATCATCCCTGGCGTTGCTTTAATTTGTGTGTCTGTATTCAGAGCAGCTCAGGTCCAGTGATTACTACTTTGGTAAATAAAGATGCAGACAGGATGCTTTATTTATCAGACAGATACCCTGGTTTATAAACTGAAATTGAGGCATTTAATTGACTTCTATTTAGGAAAATTAATTCTGGGAGCACAAGTGGCTCTACCTTGGCAGTCACAAAAATGTTCTCTGATCTATCACAGGCAATCTTAGGTGAAATGAATTAAATAAGGAGCAGAAGTAGTGTCAATAACTCTTGCATGAGCATGACTTATTATTGAAAATTTCATTTATTGAAAGTGTCTAGAGCGGTTTATTAATGGCTTTCAGTTTGAGATGGCTGTGATGGAGTGGAGAGAAAGCAGGAAAAGAAAGCTCCTTCTTGCCTTACTAAGATGCCTTGTACCTGAAGATAATTTATTCCTATTTTTGCCCCAAGGAACATAGCGTTGAAAAGATGTGAAGGTAACTGGAGGGGAAAAGAGGTGATGTGTTTAGAGGAGCCATTTATATATTCCACCAGGAAATGTGATAGTTCTTCCATATAAAGAAGAAAGATTGTGGCCTCTCTTCAAGAAGAAAACTTAGATGTGTTGTTTGGCATTATTACCGTAAAAATATATATTTTATAATAGTACAAAAACACAAAAATATTATTTAAAAAGCATTATTTCTCTCAAGTTGTCCTTTCAAGGAATAAACCTTCTCCCTCCCACCCAAAGCAATGTATAGAATCATATAAAATATCAGAGGGAGAAGGGTTTCTGAGGTTGGCTAATTCACTTCCATCATTTTTCAGATAGGGAAACTGAGGCAATCAAGATTAAATAACTTTCCTGAGTGTCTGAGGCCAGATTTGAATTCAGTCTTTCTGACTTGAGTCCCATCACTCTATTGCCCCTTGAACTACTTTAGCTGACCATTATCTCTCTTCTACTCATTTAACTTCAGGTACTTCCCAATGACCCCAGGGGTAATAAAAAATCCTTTGTTTTATCTCTGAAGCTCTTCATAACCAGCTCCCCTTCTGTCTTTCCAATTTTCTTATGTTGTACATCCTTGATTACTCATTCTAAGATCAGTAACAATGGCTTCCTTGCTTTTCTTCAACCCAGACACTCCCATCTCTTAATCCTGTGCATCTTTACTGGTTTAATTCCTTATGATTAGAATTCTCTTTCTCCTCCTCTCCTTCTTTTCATTTCTCTGGGTTTTTTTTCCAAGTACCAGCTAAAATTCTGTGAAAGAAGGTTTTCACATTCCTTAATGTCAGCACTTATTTGCAATTTATCCTCTGTATCAATCAAATCTGTACATAGGTATTTTCATGTTGCTTCTTCCATTACACTGTTAGTTCCTTGAAATCAGGGACTGATATTTCCCTTTCTTTGTATCCTCAGTCTTTAGTGCCTGGCACATAGTAGGCAGTTAAATGCTAATTCACTAACTATGTGGCATTTAAAAAGTTCAAGAGATATAATTTCTAGGTAATTGTCCTTTTATTAATTATGTCAACATTTTAATAAAAAGTCAATGGCACTCATGAAAACCAAAGACCTTCATGGTGGCAAGGTTTCTATGCCCTTAGAGGGTTCCTGAGGCTGGCAATCAACTCTTATTAACAGTTAATGAAAGAATGAATATTGTAATGAGCTATATTCCAATGAGAGTTGAGGGTACATGACTTGGATCACCCAGGGAATTTTTGTTGTTTGTTGTTTGTCCTGCCTTATAGAAGTGGACCCCAACATGAGCAAGACGGCTCCATGACTTACAAGTAAATTGGATCTAAGTGGGACAGTGCTGTGTAGTGGCCAGTCTCATTCTCTCTTGTCCAATGACCAGATACAGTCCAGAATAACCAGAGATGGCAGCAGTGGGAGACCTTGACCTTTTTAAGTTAAGGTCTTGTCCTGCTGTCAGTTTGACTGAAGCATTGTCCACTAAGTGACTAAGGATGGGTAAAAAATGAGACAAAGAATGACTTTTTTACCCAGTCAAAAAAAAAATCCATCTAGGAGGGGAAGATGTCTTTCTAGGGATCTCTGGCTAAAACAGAAACAATTGCTATTTACTCTCACTCTGAGCCATCAGGGCCTAAAAGTGACTGAGCCACAGGTATTTTAATGTCAGGCCTTTTCAGAAGGATTTCCAGAGGTTAATGATATCTGTCATATATTTCTTATCTAGCAGGAGGTTTTGACCACTTGTAATATACACTTTCTGCTAAAGATAGCATTTTGAATTGAGAAAACATGCCTAAAAAAAATGCAGGCTTCAGACATTCTCCTTGGAAAATGTCATAAGGCAGGAAAAGAAAAAAAAATGAGAAAGCTTAGTCCTCTCATTTGAGAGCATCACTGTCTAAGAATTTATAAATCACCATATTGATAAGTGTCATCTTAAGTAGCATTGTGAAATGGATGATTAGAGCAAAATACAGGTGCCTGAATGAAAAGTAATGATTTCTTTAATATAAAGTGATTATCAAAAGTGTCTTGTCTATTTTTATGCTTGTAAATCTTTTCTAAAAGGGTTTCTTGAGGAAGTTTGTGATGGTTTGAAAATAATTTGACTGTGAATTATTTTATTTTACAGACCAGAGCTGAGCTTAGAGTCCTTATGCCTTTTGTGGTCATGACTGAGATTTCTTTGTCCTTCACATTTGAACCCTTTCATTCAGAATTTCTTCCATCTGTGAGAAATGGTCAGAATGAAACAATGACTCAGGACAGTTTTGTGCAAAATTTGGAAAATGATGAGAGATAGATGACCATTTGATGAAAACTGGCTTTCTGAATACCTGGGACCCACAGCTCTTATTTCAGCAAAGCTATAGGATTTTGTTGAAGTAATATGGAATTGTTAAATGGTTTTATGATTTGTTTTCAAAGAATTTGACATAATAAAGTAACATTTGGCTGAGAAATGAAATAGAAATATACTATCAAATATCTTTTTAAAATATGAAACACTCAAAATCAGTCATTATTTTTTCTGAGTCTTATCAAAGTATTATCATTTTGTAGCTGTGTTTTTTAAGTTGCATGTTAGAACTGGAAAGCAATTTAAAGACAGAGCTAGATGAGTTTCCATAGGTCATATAAATCTATTGCCTTCATTTTATAGATGAGGCCATAGCAGGGGAATGACTTATTCAAGATGACACTACTTGATAAATGGTAGAGAATGAAAATAAAATATTTAGAGTTTTTGTACAAATACTTCATCAATTTCAAATAATATTTTTTCTTTATCCCTTATTTAAATTCTATATTCTGTGTCCTCTGTTGAGGATTTGATGAATAATGAAGAAAAAAAATTTCTCTTCTCTTATGGAGTCTGTAGTAGAGGCAAAACTAATCAAATATGGGACATGATATGTGAAAGTATATCATCAGTTTGATGAAGGAATTAAGAGAAGGTAAGATTGGCTATGGACTGGAATGATTAGTAAAGATTTTGAGATCCAACTTAGCTTCTGAGTTTTTTCATAAAAGGCCCTCTTGGGGAAAGCTATAAGATTAAGTTGGAAAGCTAGAGAAGAGCCTGGATTATGGGAGGCCTTGAAAGCAAGGTGGAAGAGTCTATGCTTCATGAATTAAACATATGAGTCTGTTTAAGGTTCCTGAGGGGAGGAATGATCTGATCAAAGTGGTCTGATGTGGTGAGAATGCTACTTGGAATCACAACACCTAAATTAAAATTTTCATTTTACCATTTACTATTCTAACATTATTATTCTATTACATGTTCTAGCTAGTTAAATAGATAACTATTCTGTTCTATTATTGTTCAGCAACTCCTGAAATTTCAGTGCACCTCCCTTTGCTTGTCTGTAAAATAGATAGTCTATAAGAGTCTTTTAAGTGCTGACATTCAATGAATTTGCACTGATTTTAGGTAACAGGGTGCAGGATGGTTTGAAAAGTTAGTCACTGAAGTATTTGCAGATTTTTAAATCTTTTCTGGGACTCAGGAAAAAAAGGGAAAAAAAAGAGGAAAAGACATTTACAATTGCCTACTATGTGCCAGGCACTGTGCTAAGGAAATTGAAGCAGAATAAGAGAGTAAGTGACTTGAATTAAGGGTCAGATTTGAACTCAAGAATTAATGAATCTAGACCATGTTTTCTTTGCACTCCGCCACTTAGATTCCTCTAGGAAGTCTCTAAGGTCCCTTCATGGGTTCCTTTTTTAAAATTCAAAGGAAAAAAAAAGTTTAACTGCCTTTGATATATGCCATTTAGTCATTCATCATTTCTGGATTAAACCATCTCCATTCTTCTTCTACTTCCTTACTGTTGAACTCCTATTAATAATGAAGAAAAAGAATTAAGCAAAAAAATAACTAATAAAACAATTATACATGACATTCTAAAATTACAATCTCCCTAAATTTCTGCCATTTTGGAGCTATTCTCTTTTCTCTGGGACCAACATCAGTATCAATAAATATATATTAAATACCTGCTCTATGTCAGGCATTGTGCTAAATGCTAGGGATACAAAAAGAAGTAGAAGATAAGTCCCAACCCCCATAGGAACTTATAAACTAATGGAGGAAACAACATGCAAGCAAATATACAAGATAAAGAGGAAATAATTGAAAGAGGGAAGCCTCTAGACTTTGGAAAGGTTGGGGAATTATTGTACAATTGTTTTAGTCATGTCCAACTCTTTGTATCCCATGTTGGGTTTTCTTGGCAAAGATACTGGAATGGTTTGGCATTTCCTTCTCCAGCTCATTTTACAGATGAGGAAACTGAGGCAAACAGAATTAAGTGACTTTCCCAGAGTCATAGAGTAAGTGTCTAAGGTTGGATTTGAACTCAGGTCTTCCTGACTCTGTGCCTGGGAACTCTATCACTATACCACTTAAAGACGGAATTTTAGTTGGAATTTTAGCTAGGGAAGTCAGTTGCCAAAGTAGAGGAGGGAGAACATTTCAGGTATGTGGAGATATGAGAGAGAGAGAGAGTATCTTGGTCATTGAATAGCCAGAAGGTCAATGTCACTGAATCCAAAGAATATATAATGGGGAGTAATACTGGAAAGGTAAAAGGGGCTTCCTTTTTGGAGCTACAACTATTGATTTTTCATTTATTTGAAATTCTGTTTTCTTTTAATGATTTTGTCATTAACATTGTTATCATTATATGTATCATTCTTTTGAGTTCTTCTGTATCTTTCTGCATCATTTTATACAAACCATTTCATGTTTTGCTGAAATTTTCATATTCGTCATTTCTTATCCCACAGTAATATTCCATTACATTCATATACCACAGTTTGTTCAACCATTTCCCAATCAATGGACACCCATTTATTTCCAATTCTTTGCAACCACAAAAAATGCTGTTATGAATTATTTTGGTATATTTTGGGCTTTTGTTTCTGTTTTTGCCCTTTTTGAGGTATATGATAAAGAAAGTGCATATGGGGTAGAGGGTAGATGTCAAGGATGAACAGCTGGATGGAATATGAAACATAAAGGTTATTAAAAAAAAAAGGAATACATATAACTAGGGAATTTTGACCCTCCCTTTATTTCTTTTAGAGTGGGCCGATGCCTGTGTGTGTGTGTGTGTGTGTAAAATAGGTACTTTTGTTTAAGTGGTTTATACTTTTGTGAATCAGTTTGGTGTAGTTGCAAAAAGCAGTGAACTTGGAGTCAAAACACCTAGATTTGAGTGGTGGGTCTTCTCTTTATTATCTCATCTTAAGTTTCTGCCATCATCTATAAACGTTAAATCAATGGAAGTTGTAATTGCAATATGTGCCCCCATAGGAGTTAAGGAGCATGAGGTACTATGTAAATATGTATTATGAAATGTTACTATTATAATAACTGTACCCACTCTATAATGGATCTATGGACATAAACTAATAGTTTTAACAAATGGAAAAAAATGGAGGTAATAAGACCAATTTATTCAAAATTTAATTCAAAGCAAAATATTTATTGAGTACCAAGAATGCAAAATCCATATTTCAGGAAACATTTATTAATCTCCTACTATTTACAAAGCATTGTATCCTGTGTTAGAGATATCAAGATGAAACCTGCCAATTTGCATTTTGCATCAATTATTTAGTCACTTTTGCCTAGAAAAATATTTCTTGAAGTGTGGTCTGGGGACCTCTGGAAGTCCTCAAGATTCATTCAGAGAGTGTGTGATGTCAAAACTATTTTCCTAAAAATACTAGATGTTTTTATTTTAACAGCAAATATAAATAAATATAAAGCTTATAAACAAAAGCACTTTAGTGTTGTTGGTAATTTTTAAGCATGTAAAGTGGATTTAAGACTCAAAAGTTTGAGAACCATTGGCCCAAACCAATGCTAGCTAGATCTTTATTCAATATCCTGGAGAGGCTATTAAAGCTGTTTATTCTATATAATAAATGAAAAAGTAATTCATAGAGGTTTATGCAGCTAATTGAGTGTGTGCAGGGTGGTCATTAAAACTCCTGATTTCTGTTTGAAAAAAGAAAATGTACTTAGTATGAAAATTCTTCTTGGCTTTCAGAGAGGGATTATATGAAATCATGTTCTCAGTGTCTATCATATCAGAAAAGGGATTAAAGAGAAAAATTAATTTCTTATTCAGGATATCTATTAGTTATTCCACTTATCTGCTGGCTCATTACAGAAAAAACTGTTAATAAAGTCAACCTCTAGTGAATGAATCAACTTGAATTTCTTAAGTGCTTTCTATGTTCAAGGACCTCCTAAACATTGAATATTCAAAGAAACAAACAAAAATAGATCCTAATTACATTTTAATGGAGGAGATAGTATATATTCAAATAGGTACAGAAAAGATACAGAATAGGGAAAAGAAAGTTTTCTTAGAAGAGAAGGTACTCATATCTCAAATTTTGGGAAAGCCTTCCTCCAGAAAGTGGTCCTTAAGCTGAATTTGAAGGGAACAAGGAATTCTTAGAAGGAAAAGAAAGGAGAAAGAGCTTCCCAGAATGGGATACAACAGATACAAAGGATACAAAAAGATTGTCATGTATAAACGAGCAATTAGATCCTTGTGGCTAA
Source organism: Sminthopsis crassicaudata (assembly GCF_048593235.1). NCBI lineage: Eukaryota > Metazoa > Chordata > Mammalia > Dasyuromorphia > Dasyuridae > Sminthopsis > Sminthopsis crassicaudata. Next base: position 289,096,613 of record NC_133618.1, read on the forward strand.
TTGCAGACTGTATGGAGCGATTGTAAAGTGTGAATGTGTAAAAAAGACTAGAAAAATAAGATGAACTCAGGATGTGACAAACTTTAAACATAAAACAGGAGTTAGATCCTAGAGGTGAATGAAAGTCAAATTGTATTGGAAAATGAAGCCTGATACTCATGCTTTTATACCTATCTGTGGCTGTCCTAGAACTTTCCAAGAATTGGTAAATTCTCAGGTATTGCCACTTTTTAATGGACCTAGTCTGTCTATAATCCTTTCCATAGTGAAAGTGAAGTGCTCAAAGCCTTGGAACAAAATCTGGACATGATGAGATTACAGAGTAAGGCTCCAAAAAGGTCTTGACATTATAAATCTTAGCGCTGATTCTAATAAAATGAAATTCAGTAAGTAACAATGTAAATTTTCACACTTGAGTTTCAAAAATCAATTTCACAAGTATAAGGAGAGACATGATTAGATAGTAGTTCGTCTGAAAAAATCTGGAGATATTAGAATATTGTAAATTCAATGTAAATGATTAATGAATGTGATAGGCAAAATAATGATGATGGTGATTTTGTTCTGGGCTTCAGTAAGAGAGGAATAGCTTCCAGAAATAAGAACCACATTTGAAGTATTATTTTAATTTCTGTTTTCATTTCATTCAAACCTCAGTTTGAATATCCATAGGAGTGTGTTAACAGAATGGTAAATAGTTTCAAAAGCATGTCATATGCTGATTGGATGAAAAAAGTAGGGATATTTAACCTGAAGAAGAGGAAACTCGTAGGAACATGATAGCTATCTTTGAATATTTGTAAAGCTGTCATGCTGAAAAGAGATTCTAAAGGCAAAAACCAGAAATAATGGGTGGAAATTGCAAAGTGACAAATTTAGATTTGAGGTCCACTTTCTCTCAAAGTTTGTCCAAGTTCATGTTTGCTCTTTCCACAACTATCTATTTGTGTCATCTTCTGCCATCTCCTTTTCCTTTTGCCTTCAAATTTCCCCAAATCTGTCTTTTCCAGTGAGTCTCATCCTTGTACTATATGACCAGCATATTTGAGCTTCAGATTCAATATTTGACCTTCACGTGAATAGACAGAATTAATTTTCTTTTTTAATTATAATTTTTATTTACAAGATATATGCATGGGTAATTTTACAGCACTGACAATTGCCAAACCTTTTGTTCCAATTTTTCCCTTCCTTCCCCTCCCCCCTCCCCCAGATGGCAGGTTGACCAATACATGTTAAATATGTAAGAGTATAAATTAAATACGATATATGTATACATGTCCATACATTTATTTTGCTGTACAAAAAGAATTGGACTTTGAAACTGTGTACAATTAGCCTTGGAAGGAAATCCAAAATGTAGGCAGACAAAAATAGAGGGATTGGGAATTCTATGTAGTGGTTCATAGTCATCTCCCAGAGTTCTTTCTCTGGGTGTAGCTCATTACTGCTCTGATTTGGTTCATCTCATTGTTGAAAATGGCCACATCCATCGGAATACATCCTCATATAGTATTGTTGTTGAAGTATATAATGATCTCCTGGTCCTGCTTGTTTCACTCAGCATCAGTTCATGTAAGTCTCTCCAGGCCTTTCTGAAATAATCCTGTTGGTCATTTCTTACAGAACAATAATATTCCATAATTGAATTAATTTCTTTAAATGTTGAGGATTTGATATTGCTTTCCAAGGGACTCAAGTCTTCTCAGCACCATAATTTGAAAGCATCAATTCTGCAGCTCTCAGCTTTGCTTATAGTCCAACTCTCACAACCATACATTTCTAGTGGAAAAACTGTGGCCTTGACTGTATGGTCATTTGTCAGCAAGGTGATGTCTCTATTTTTGAGTACACTGTTCAGATTTGTCACAGCTTTCCTTTCCCAAGGAACAAGCAAGTTTTAATTTTATGGTTGCAGTTGCCATCTGTTGTGATCTTCGAGCCCAAGAATATAAAATCTGACTTCTTTCAATTCTTCTCCCTCTAATTGCCAGGAAGTGATAAGACTAGTTGCCAAGATAATTAGTTTTGAGTTGTGTTTTATATTAAGCTTCAAGCCAACTTTTACATTCTCCTCTTTCATCCTCCTCAAGAGGCTTTTTAATTCCTTTTGACTTTCTACAATAAGAATGGTATCATCTGTGTATGTTAGATTATCGCTGTTTCTGCAGGCTACCTTAGTTGTGACTTTTGATTTAGAAATGTTCAAATGTGGAATGGACTGCCTCTAAAGGTGGTGAGTTCTTCCTCCTTGGAAGTCTTCAAGCAGAGACTGGAAGACCACTTATCAGGGATGTTATAATAGAGATTGTACTAGTCCACCGAGTTCCTTTTTCAAATTCTGTGAAATGGAAAACCTAAAAAACCCTCTGGTGATCTAAGTTTCTTAAAAGTGTAACCTTGAGCAAATTAGTTTATTTCTTGAGCCTCAGATTTCACCTCTGAAAAAGTGAAGGCATTGTACTCTAAATGACTTCTAAGGTACTTTCCAACTCTAACATTGTATGTTTTGAAGTCTCTCTTTTAGCATCTTTGTTGTTTGTTCTCAAGTCCATTTCAGCTCCAATATTCTATGGTTTAAGGGACTTTTCAGCTTTTACATTTTATTCTGTTCCCTGCATGGAACTAACTAACTGATCCTTGAAATCAGAGGACAGAGTTCCTTTTAATTTTCCCAGTCTTTGCAGACTCATTTTTTGGTACTTCTTCCTTCCTTCACCCAAAGTCTCCAGAAAGATCTGCAATTTTGGGGTGGGGAGAAATTTATTGACTCAGTTCTGCCAATTAGGCAGAAGGAAGCAGGATGATCTTTTTACCATGGAAAAAGGAAGAAGTCATTCCTAGCCAGCCTTTGAGACTCTGTGCTTCTTTCAGTATTATGCTGTTGAAGAGTTCCATGTTCTATGTTTGGTCCCTTTCTTCTTTTTCAGTTCCTGAGCATCTTTCTAGTAAATCAATTCGATTCTTTTCTCAGAATGAGATTTGTTAGCCTAATCTTTTATATTTACAAATGATGAACCAAGGACCAGATCTGCCTCCATCACAAAACTAGTATGTAGCAGGGCTGGAATTTAAACCCACGACATGTTACTGCAAGCCCAGTGTGGCACACTATATTGTTCCTTTCTTTCCTTCTCTCCCTCTTTCATTATATTTCACCTGGGTGACTCAGAAAAGCAATTGGGTAAGATAAGTAACCCATTTGCAAAATATGTTAGACTGAATATAAATTTAATTCAAAGTCATTAAATCAGCAAGACAGACTTAAAAACAAGGATGGGCCCAAAGATTCAGGACATTTGTGTCTAAAGAAATCTGGCAGTGTTCTGCAAAAGAAGTGAAATAAATTTAGAACTTTCTTCTTCTTCTGTTTTCTTTCTTCTCCCATCTTTTCTCTCCTTTCCTATTTGAAATGCTAGAAATCTGTGTTTTGAAAGTATTGGGAGCACCAACAAATATCACCATGTTGGTGATATGAGAGGACTGGGCCAGGGAAAAAACCTGACTGAGAGTTGAGTTCCATTCCCACTAATTCATTGTGTGGACTCTTGGGCAGTTAGAGGCGTCATGGGCTATACCAGAACTTGAACAAGGCTCAACTAGTCCAACCCTTTCATTTCACAATTGGAGAAACCAACGCTGAGAGACAAGTAATGACTTTTCTCAGATCATATGGTGAGAAGACTTGACTTTGCGTCTTTCCGAATATTATCCTGATAATTTAAGACTCAGTTTCCACATGTGTAAAACTAGGTTTATAATCCCTGCCCTATCTTGCCTTACTGGTTATTATGAGGATTAAATGAATTAATAAATATGAATATGTTTTGAAAACTGTCACGTGCTATATTAATATGTCATTGCTATTTTTATTAGGGAAGAAATTACTGATCATACATGGGCAGAGCAATTGGGAATTTTGTTAATTATACTTTTCTAAAAAATGATTTGCTTTCTGTTGGTAAAGAATAAATAAGCTTTCAACTATTCCATAGGAAAACTGACATTTGGACTAAAACAAAGGGCCATAGCTATCTCCAGAACACAGTTTCATGTGGCCTCAGACATTGTCCCACTTCTTTATTCAATATATCAGGCCCAGAGAAGAAAGATAAACTGCCTAAGTTACTAGTTGATGATAAAGTCTATAGCAAACCCCTGGAGAGAGAATGACAAATCATTCTTGTATTTTTGATTCAAAACAAAACAAAACCAAAAAAACAAAAAACAAATGAGACCACAACAAATCAGACACAAGTGAAAATAACTGAACTAGGCAGACTACAACAGAAACTTCCTATTTGCTACATCAAAGCTCTTTTTACTACACCACTGTCTTTTATTCTGAAGAAGCACACTAGGTCAAAGGTTTTGGTAAATGAGAAGGAATTGTGCAGGAAATAAATTTCCATTGATTTCTACTATGTTGACTCTGATTTTTAAAACTGGTCAACAATCACCAAATATTTATTAGATACTTACAGTGGTTCAGGCATTAGGTTAAACACTGGTGATGCAAAGAAAGGCAAAAGACAGTCCCTGTTCCAACAGAGAAAAGACACTGGTATTAGGAAGGGAGCGGGAAAGGTTTCTTGTAAAATGTGGGATTTTAGCTGGGATTTGAAGGAAGCCAGGAGGAGAATGAAGGAGAAAGAATTCTAGGCATGTAGAACATCCAGTAGAGAATATCTTATAAAAGGAACTGCTGTTCTAGGAGGCCAGTTTACTGAGACTTAAAACCAAGATCTAAGTAATGGAATTATTGTGGTTTTCTTCCTAATAGCAAGTAAGAGGCAGGAGAAAGAGATCTTGAGGAAAAAGACACTTCTCTAAAATTTTTCAGACATTTGACTAGCTGTCACATGATGTGTGTGAATCATATTTCTCCACTTCTTTATCCTGTGTCTTGAGGAAGGAAAGTTATTTTATTAGAGCAGCAGAATCATAGGATAGAAAGAAGCCTATAGTGGGTTTGAGCTATGTAGACTTGTGAATGTCATGAGATGAGAGGTAGAAGGCTTCCCCCTGCAACAGCAATCATTCTCCATGCTCTTAAGTATAAAGTGGGGGAAAGGTGGGAGAGAATTGTGTATTGAACCTATCCCTTCCCTTCCACACAGGGCCTTGTTATGTACACCAGAATGCATGTAAGTCAACAACCCATATTGAATATATAATGTTGAGTAAATAACACCCTCCCTGCGTAGGTGACACACATCTGTCAATGAGCAGCTTAGACTAGGAGATTTCTAAAATTCCTTGGTGTCCAATATTTTGTGTTCTAAGTTATCTTCCTGCTCAATTCAATTTATTACATGTATGGCTGACCCTACTCAAAATATTTACATCAACAAACTTTTTCCCAATTTAAAAAAAAAATCTCAATTACATGTAAGCAAAAAACCCCCAAACTTTTAGACATTCTTTTTTTTTTTTTTTAGTTAAGTTCCATGTTTCCTCCCTCTTTCTCTCTCCATCTTAAGAATGCAACAATTTGATATAGATTATACATTAACAAATGTTTTGGTTGTTGCACTCTCACCTTGCTATTCTTTTTTCCCTTCTAAATGTCTTCCCTTTTCCAGTCGTGCAATGACCTCATTTCCTTTTCTCTCTCTGTGCTTCAACATTAAGGCAGCTATCTAACCATCGTCTACTTTTCATTTCCCACAGCTGGGCCCAGAGTAGCTGAGCTATTAAGCTTCTCTCTGTTTTGCAGCTGGGCAAATAGTTTGGACCAGGTTCATTCCTGAGAACTCTGGTCTCCAAAAAAAAAAAAAAAAAAAAAAGGGGGGGATTCCTTTTACCCCACTAACTCATTAAATATCTGACCCTGATGCCAAAGGAGATGATTTTACTTATAGCTTGAATTTGGCTCCTTTCTAGGAACTCCATAAAAAGAGAAAAGTATAAACATACTTAATAAAAAGTAGAGATGAGATATGCGTCAAATTAATTTATTTCTACATACATAAGTAGGGGCACCTAGTGGATAGACTCCTAGCTCTGGAATCAGGAGAACCTGAGTTCAAATTTGACCAGAGGTCCATAATAGCTATGTGATCCTGAGAAAGTCACTTAAGCTATTTACTTCACTTTCCTCATCTGTAAAATGGGCTGGAAGAGAAAATAGCAAAATTACTCTTAATATAAAGTCACAGACACAATGGAAACAACTCAACAACAACACATTCAAAAGTAATGCTAACCATGTGTTGACAGGGTTGCAGAAATATATGCGTTCTAATTAATGCTTTCTTCCTGTATCTGTGAACTCTTACAACTATTCTGGAAAGAAATTTTGAATTATGTAAACGGAGTGACTAAAATGTCCATACCCATTGATGCAGAGATTGCACTAATAGGTATATCCCCCAAGAAGGTCAATGATAAAAATAAAGGCACCATACATGCCAAAATATTTATAGCAGCCCTTTTTTGTTGTAGTAAACAACTGGAAACAAAGTAGATACCCATAGACTGGAGAAAAACAAATTTTGACGCATGAATGTAAGAAAATATTACTGTGAAAACAGGAAGCATGGGCGAGGACAGAGAAATATGAAAATGATATGAAATGATACAAAGTTGAGTGAGTAGAATAATAAAAAGAACAACAGTAAAAAAAAAATCAATCATTACAACAATCTATATGGAAAGAACAACAGTCACCAAGCATTTGAAAATGTATATTAAAAAATTATGAGCAAGCTTAACCCCAGAGAAAAGAAAATACTTTCCTGGAATCTTTGAAGAATTACTCCAGTTGATAGGGAGCAGTATATATAACATATTTACTCTCATATAACATATATATATGTTATATGAGATATGTAATCTATAATCTTTAATATATCTATATAATATATAATCAGCAAATTTTTCAATGTGTTGAATGTTTTCACTGATAGTTTTTTCTTCTTTTAAAAAAAAATTCTTTGTTATAAAGAATGATTCTAAGATGGGAAAGGAGAGATATACAGAGGGAAATATAGGCAATATAACAAAACCCAGCAAAAATCTTACCAAAAAAAGACAAGGATTTAGTACTACTGCAGTCTACTGAGAGATTACTATTTACACCTCATTGAGATAAAGCAGAATTGTTAAATTAGGCATTTCATCTCATTTCAACACTGTCCTTAGGACTTTCATTACATATTTGCTAGAATATTGAGCAGACATATAGCCAATCTTCTTCTGGTTGTTGGCCAGTCTCTCCAGCCCTTGAGATTTTTGGCATTATTTCCCATAACACCATACCTTGCAAATGGTAAGTACTAAATATATGTTTATTTGTTGAATTGCCATTGACCGTCCTGGCAACAAACATCAGATCAGCCAATCAGGGTAAAGTAACCATAATTGATTGAATTGTTGCTGACTGAACTCAATCAACCAATGATTGATAGGAGAGATTCTATAATTCTCTCTCCTTATATTTGTATCTCTGATAACAGTAGGCTTATAGATTTAGTGTTAGAAACACTCCTTGAAAAATCTATTTAATGTACTTGAAGTGCTCCTCTATTTTTCTTTCTTTAAAAAAAAAAATAATGGAGTACCTGCACAACACTGAAGCAGTCTACCTATTCTCCCTTAATTTGCTGTCTGCAGACCACCCACCTTCTTTTTACAGATGAGAAAACTAGGACAAACAAAAGTCAGATGATTTGACCAACACTAAAAAAACTAGTTAAGAGTCTACAGCTAGATTTAAACTCATTATCTTGACTTCGGTCTGGCACTTTATCTGGACCACCCAAATTTCACCCTGTAGAGTGTTCAGGTAGTGTATTGTAAATGAGGAAAAAAGGCAAAAGCAGAGGCAAGGATATCACTAGGTTAATCTAAATATGAACTGTTATATGGGCAGGAGAGAGTAAATATAAGGCATCCTCTAATGGGTGATTTATACAAATATTCATAGGCTGCCTATAAAATGCACAATACTTCACTAAGCCTAGAATAGGGTCCTTCAACCAAAACCATACTGCAAAGTGGTGACATCCCTTCATTTTCTACTATGGATTCTTTTGTCTTCCACCATTGCAACAAAGTAGCCTCAGAGTCTGAGGAGTCTGGGTCTAGGCATTGTGAAGAATGAAGAAGGATAGGAATGAAGATTTTAGTTTGTAAATTTTAGGAAGAGAAGGCCTCCAGATATAAAAACTTAGCAGACTGATAAAAATCTAGCACTAAAGGAGAACCGAAAACACTGTTCTAAGGATTTTGCAAGCATTAGGGAACTGTAAATTTATGCAAGTCTTAGTCTTAGTTTTCTCAACTGAAAACTGAATGGTTTAGATGAATTTGCATGTCTCTAATTCTAGACCCAAGGAATATGTGTATGTATATATATATATACATGTATATATTTAGTTGGGCAAAGAAGACGTGCATAAGAAAGTGATATAGCATAATGAATAGAGCATTGCAGTTAGTTGGTTAGCCAGGTTATAACTAATTTTTATGTGCTTACCATATATCAGGCAACTCTGCTAAGTACTGAGGATACAAAAATAGGCAAAAAGAGTTTTCATTCTCAAGGTCATAATCTAATAGAGGAGAAAGCAAGTAAACAGATATATGTAGAGAATAAATAGGATATAATGAACAGAGGAAAGGCATTAAGAATTAATTTACTTAATTAATCAAACTTGATCAAGAATTTTTCCCCTCGTTGTTGTTGTGTACAGTGTTTTTCTGGTTCTGCTTGTTTCATTCAGCCTCAGTACATGTAAATCCTAGGCTTTTCTAAAATCAGCCAGTTCATAATCTTAATTAGGAATTAAGAGGGGTTAAGAAAGGCTTTCTCTGAAGGTAGGATTTTAGTTGAGAAGTCAAGAAAATCAGGAAGCAGAGATGAACAGGAAGAGCATTTCAGGCATGGGGGACAGCCAGAGAAAATATTCAGAGCTGAGAGATGGTGTTTGAATCTGACCTCAGTTTTTTCCTGGCTGTGTGATCATGAGCAAGTCACTTCACCTCTGACACTCAGTTTCCTCACCAGAAAAATAAGGATAACCCTTTCAGTGCTTACCTTTTTGAGGTGATGAAAGGAAAGAGCTTCAGCATTAGGAAACTCAGTGGCCCAGTGGATAAAGTGTGGAGTCTGGAGTCAGAAATACCTGAGTTCAAATCTGACCCCAGAAGCTTACTAACTGCGAGACTCTATGTAACTCAAAATCTCTTAACCTCTGTGTGCTTTGTTATCCTCATTTGTAAAATAGTGATCATAATAGAACTACCTCCCAACATTGTTATGAGGTAATATTTTCAAAAATTTGTAAGTGCTATATAAATGTTAGCTAATAGTATTACAGTGCTGGGTGGGGATGAGAGCAAAGGAAGGAAAAAAATCAGACAGAGAAAGCGAGAGACACAGAAACAGGGACAGAGAAAGGATATTTAAGTTCTTTAAGGGAGTTCATGCCTTCGAGGAGGTAGCATTATAATTGGGAAAGAAAATATATTAGGAGATGTTGAAAAGAGGAGCAAAGGGACTGGTCAGAAGGAAAATGGTGAGAACTCAGGAAATTGGGAAGTAGTATAGAGAACTTGACCTGTCAAGAAAAGGCAAAATTAACTTACCAGAGTCAGGGGATCCAGAGGCAGAGTCCAAAGTTCTAGGGGGGAGAAGATGAAAGTAGTAAGGAAACATCCAAGAAGCCTAGGCCCTGTCAGAATAAGACAGAAGCTCTATGCAAATGTCAGTTACTATGATTATGAAAAAACCATAACAATAGTTAAGTGGGGGGAATGAAACTAGGGATGGAGCCACTGATCAAGGTGGAAAGAACAACATAAAAAGCAGGGCTATTCAATTCTTATATTACTTCTGTTTCCTCCGCCAAGGAGAATGTTCCTTGGAATGGAAAGGACAAAACAAAAAAGCAGAGTTAAAAGTTAATATAAGCAATGAGTTAATAAGTGAGAGCAGCACTCCTTGATGAGTTAGGTGACCAGGCCTACAATAACTATAACACAGTGATATAAAAACTAATAACAATCACTGGTAGGTGTAGTTACTTTGTCACCAGCAATTTATGAAAAATCATGGCAGATAGCTGAGATGCTGTGGGCACTAAAAAAGGGCAAATTTCCTGATTTCCAAAAATGGGAATTCTTGGTAAAAGTGCATATTATTAAAGGGATGGCTAATGACCATTTAGAAAAGAAATCAGTGATCACATAGATCCAATATGGCACCATCAAAAGCAGGTCAAGCCACATTAATATCAGTTCCTTTTCTGCCTTATTGGATTATTGGGTTGGTAGGTAAGAAGAATGTGTTGACATTATGTACCTAAATTTTATCAAAGTACTTGACAAACCTTTCATGCTGAAGAGTTATTAAATGATAATATAGTTATGTGGATCTGAGACTGTTTGAATGGGCAGGCCCCAGGTTAGTTGTTTATTGAGCCCACCTAGAGGGAGGTCTCTAATGGAACCCTGTGTTCATTTTTTAAAAATGATTTGTGTAAAAGCAGAAGAAGCATATTTATCACATTTAGAGAAGGCATAAAACTGGGGAAATAATCTGATTAGTAAAATAAAAAGAATCAATCTTAAAATGGAAATAAGTGAAAGTAATAATAAACATTTATATGGTTCCTTCTATGTACCAGGCAGCATGCTAATAATGCTTTACAAATATGATTTTGTTTGATCCTTGCAACAACTATAGGAAATAGGTGATATGGTTATCTCCACTTTATAGTTGAAGAAACTAAAACAAACAGAGGTTAAATAACTTGCCCAGACTTTTAGAGCTTTTAAGTGTTTAAGGCTGGATTTGAATGCATGTCTTCCTTCTCCAGACCTACTGCTCTATCCACTAAATCAATAGCTGTCTCTAAAAGAAATCCAAAGGATAGAATTTTGGGTCAAATCTAATAAGGTTAAATCGAATACGAATAAATATAAAATCTTCCAATTTGGCTTAATTAAAAAAACAACCAAACTTCATGAGTACCAGATGTTGTAATTAATTTGTCTGAAAAAAATCTGAGGATTTTGGTGGATTGCCACAGTGTTATTATGTAGCAGCCCCCAAAATGCTATTACCAATAGAGGCTATATTTAGAGAGACATAGTGCCCAGAACATGACATATGACAGTCACTGGGTTCTCCACATTGGTCAAAGCAATTAAGATTATTATGTTCAGTTTTAGGTATAGCATTTAAAAATTTACTTATTTAACATGTTTCCCCAGTTACATTCAAAGCAAAAAAATTTACATGTTTTTAAAATTTTTGAGTTCTAAGTTCTCTCCCTTATCCCCACACAATCAAGGAACCACTTGTGAAATTATGCAAGCTGTGAAAAAAACCATAGATCTCCCACCCTGATGAAAATAAAAACCCTCAAGAAAAATTAAGTTAGAAAATCCTAGAAAATCTACTAAAAACTACTAGAAACAATTCACAACTTTAGCAAAGTTGCAGAATACAAAATAAATCCACAGAAATCATCAACATTTCTAAGATATTAACTTGCTCTGCTTGGACTAAGAACATGTAACTAGGAGTATTAGGTGAAAGTTGTAGAGTTGCCAATTTTAGCTCAACAAAAGGATTAATTTAATAATTAAATCTATCCCAAAGTAGAGTATATTGTCTCCAAAATTCATAGGATCATACATTTAGAGGAGAAAGGGAACTTGTTCTTCTTTTCAGCCCTTTCCCATTCTTCATAACCTCATTTGGGGCTTTCTTTTTTTCCCCTAAGGCTGGGGTTAAGTGACTTGCCCAGGGTCACACAGCTAGGAAGTGTTAAGTGTCGGAGACCAGATTTGAACTTGGGTCCTCCTGAATTCAAGTCTGGTGCTCTATCCACTGTGCCACCTAGCTGCCCCTGGGGCTTTCTTGATATACTAGAGTGCTTTGCCTTCTTTTTCTAGCTCATTTTACAGATGAGAAAACTGAAGTAAATAAGCTTAAATTGCTTGCGTTGGATCACACATCTAGTAAGTATCTGAGGCTGGATTTGAACTCAGAAGATGCGTTTTCCTGACTTTTAAACCCAATGCTCTATCCACTACACCATTTAGCTGCCCTCAAGAAAAGGACTTTGGGGTTCCTTTATTCCAATGCCCTCCTCTTAGAGCTGAGGAATGAAATGGGGAAGTTAATTTAACTTACCTAAAGGCATACAGGTAGTAATGAGTATCAGAACTGGCATCTGAATCCAGCTCCTCTGCTTTCTTTCTACAATATAGCAGATAACTTATAAGTTCTCAAGAGAAAAGTGGAATGATTCCCAGAATTGCTAAAGAGGAAACAAGAATTAGCTGAACTAAATGGCCTCCAAGGTCCCTTCTAACTCTGAGACTGTGATTTTTGAGAGTCTATTATTTGGCAGCATATGCCAGATGGCACAAACACTTAAGAGTAATAACTTAAGGGAGAGACAGCTGGGCTGACGTGTTTTAGGAAAGCTTCCTAAAAGGTAGGACTTGAAGAAGGCGTAGGATTTAGACAGTAGAAGAAAGATCTTGGAGGGAGGGACATAGTTAGCAAAAAATATAGAGATATGTATGATTGTGCTGCTGCATTTTCTTACAGTGGTAAGTAGCCCATCCTAGCTAGAACTGAGAAGTCATGCAGGGAGTAGCAAGACTTACAGATGGAAAGGTAAGTTAGGGAGAGATTATGCATTTTGACTGCCAAGAAATAAGAATTTGGATTATATCTCCTCAGACAACAACTGAAGAGATCAAGAAGCGCTTGGAGAGGTCATACCTGAATGGAACCTTGAATAGCGCTGGGGACTCTGAGAGAGGGAGATAAGAAAGCACTACATTTAACATATAGGAAGCAGCTCTTGTGCATATATGAAGGTTAGGAAATAGAATGTTTAGTTCGTAATTCAGTTTGTTGAGAAAGTGATATATTGTGGGAGAGAAAAGCACTGGAAAAGGTTAGAGATAAATTTTAGAGGGTTGTAAGTGTTTAAATGACTGAGAAATTTGCATTTTAATATAAATTGTAATATGACACAATAGAATGCATCTTAGGCCTGGAGTCAGGAAGATCTGAGAAATTCATTCTCAGACCCTTACTAGCTCTCTGATTCTGGTCATTTAAAGTTCTGTTTGTCTCAGTTTCTCCAATTGTAAAATGGAAATAAAATGGGAATAATAGCAGTAACTTTTCACAGAGTTATTGAGTAGATCAAATCAAATAACATTTGTAAAGTGTTTAACTAGGGTATGGCGCATACTAAATGCTTATTTCTATCCCTGGCATGGTAATAATAGGGAGTTACTGACTGTTTTAAGCAGGAAATGATCCTGTGCCTTTGGAAGATCCTTTGGTCTCTATGGGGAATACATTGGCCAGGATAGTGGAAGGAGGGGAACCAATTAGAAGTCTGTTAAAGTGTCAGGTTGAAAAGTCATCGTCAGGGCTCTTCTCAGCAATGTGACGATTCAAGAAAATCCCAATAGACTTGTGATGGAAAATACCATTTGCATCCAGAGAGAGAACCATGGAGACTGAAAGTGGATCAAAGCATAGTATTTTCACTTTTTGTTTATTTATTTGTTTGCTTACTTTTTCTTTCTCTTGTTTTTCCTCCTTTTGTTCTGATTTCATTTTGTTTAAGATGACAAGTAATAGAAATATGTTTAAACGTTTTGCACCTATTTAACTTACATCAAGTTGCTTGCTGTCTTGGGAAGGAAGAAGTTAAGGGAGAAAAATTTGGAACACAAAGTCTTACAAAAAAAATACACGTTGAAAACTATCCATATATTTGGAAAAATAAAAAAAATATTGAGGAATAAAAGAAAAAATCATCATCAGAACCTATATTTGGGTGACAGTAGTTTTGTGAATAGAAAGTAGGTGATACTATGGAGGTACAGCCCTTGAAAACCCATTGAATGTGGGGGTGGGATGTCAATGAAGATGAAGCTGTCAAAGAAAACTCTAAGAACATGAACCTGAGGGACTGATTCTCTCAAAAGAAAAGGGGAAGTTTTAGTTTCTTGTTTTTATTTTCAATAGTGAAAATAAGGGGGAAGTTTAGAGTGGTGTAAGTTATGAGAGAAGATGTTTGGGACATGTACATTTGACAAGTAAACAAGCATACATAATAGAGATACCCAGAAAGTTATTGAAGTTGTGAGGTCAGAGTTCAGGAGAACCTTTTTTATTTATATTATTACATGTAATCTGTAATATTATATGTATATATATGCATATACATTATATATGATGCATAATATATGTGTATATACATGCATATATAATGTGTAATATAATTACATTCTTTTAATTAGTTTTTGGTTAGATTTTGATTTAGAATTGTCTGCATAGTGAGTGGATGCACATAAATTAGAGAATGGCTGAATAAATTGTGGTATATGAATATTATGGAATATTATTGTTCTATAAGAAATGACCAGCAGGATGATTTCAGAAAGGCCTGAAGAGACTTACATGAACTGATGCTGAGTGAAATGAGCAGGACCAGGAGATCATTGTATACTTCAACCACAATACTATATGACAATCAATTCTGATGGACGTGGCCACTAATAGAGCAGTAATGAACTGAACCAGCTACACCCAGCGAAAGAACTCTTGGAGATGACTATGAACCACCACATAGAATTCCCAATCCCTCTATTTTTGTCCGCCTGCATTTTTGATGCCCTTCACAGGCTAATTGTACATATTTCAAAGTCCGACTCTTTTTGTACAGCAGAATAACTGTTTGGACATGTATACATATATTGTATTTAATTTTTACGTTAATATATTTAACATGTATTGGTCAACCTGCCATCTGGGGGAAGGGGTGGGGGGAAGGAGGGGAAAAGTTGGAACAAAAGGTTTTGCAATTGTCAATGCTGAAAAATTACCCATGCATATATCTCGTAAAAAAAAAAAGCTATAATAAAAAAAATCAATAACCTAAAAAAAATAGAATTGTCTGCATAGAGATTATCATTGAATCCATGGGAACAAATGAAATTGATCACTAAGGGACAGAAGGTAGAAAAAGAAGAGAAGGGCTAGGATAAAGCTATGGAAAACAATCATATTTAAGGGTTGGGAAATAGATGGTAATCCAGGAAAGGAGGAAGAAAAGGAAAAGGCTAGACAGAGAGGAGGAGAGACAAGTGGCATTGAAGATTTGGGAGAAGAGAGTATTCAGGAGGAGAAAGTAATGAACTATATCAAAAGCTGCAAATGCTTGAGGAAAATTAAAGACCATGACACTGAGCAATTAAGAGACCATTAGTAACCTGTGATAGAGTAATTTCAGTGAAGCAATAACATAAGGCAGATGATAGGGGACTGAGAAGTGAATAGTTTATAAAAGAAAAAAAAGCAGAGAAAAAAAGTTATAGACTGCTCTAAAGTTTAGCAATAAAAGGCAGAAAAGGAACAGGTGATAGCTTAAAGGGATTTCAGTGTCAGATAAAGAATCTTCAGGCTTAGGGAGACCTAAAAATATTTTTAGATAAGAATGTTTCTAACTTGGAAGAAACTAAAGAATTGGGAGGGGGGGGGAGGATATGATTGATGAAGAAAAAATTTCCAAAGGAGCTAGATAGAAGGTAATCAAATAGAATCTTGGGTCTGATAGCAGGGTTAACATTGAGTAGGAAGTCCATCTTGTCCTCAGAGATTGAACCAAAGGAGGAAGAGGATGGTTCACAAAGTAGAGAAGTAATTAGGAGCAGAGTACAGGAAATGAAGGCACTCACAATATATCGAGTCAGCCTAATAGAGTGGAAAGCTTCTGGATTCCAGGCTCAACTCTGTTACTGTTGATGTTGGCCAAGTCAGTATTTCTCCAAATCTCATTTTTCTCATCTATGAAATTAAGGTATAGAAAATTAGAGAATCTTAAAAAGCCTAACCAGCTCTAAATCTATTAATTAATAATTTATTAAGCTAAAGACACTTACGTGGTGCTGTAGACGAGTGCTGGGACTGCAATAAGGAGTTTCAGTCCCACCTCAGACACTTTACTGGGTGACCCTGGGCTAGTATTTAACCCTGTTTGCCTCAGTTTCCTCATCTGTAAAATGAGCTGGAGAAGGAAATGGCAAACCATACCAATATCTTTGCCAAGAAAAACCCAAATAGGGTCACAAAGAGTCATACTAGACTAATCCACAAGACAATAAAAATTTATTAAACATGTGTTACTTTGCTCTGTGCTTGTCACTGGGAAATACACATCCAAAAAAAAAATTCCTACTCTCAAAGAGCTTATGCTCTGTTGAGGAAGACAATATGTAAATAAATGATCATGTTCACAAATGTGTGAATAAATATAAAATTATTATAAAAATTAAATACTTCTGAGGCAGAAGTGAGGAGAGAATTCATTTCAGGAAATACAAACTTTTTTATTTCCCCTAGTACCTACTTAGCTCACTACTCTACACATAGTAGGTCCTTAATAAATATAGGTTTAAATGAATGAAATATGAAATAGGTAGACAGCTAAATGATAGAGTAGATAGAGCACGGACCCTGGAATCAAGAAAACCTGAATTCATATTTAGCCTCCACCATTAATCATGTGACCCTGGGCAAGTCCCATAATTACTATCTGCCTCAGTTTCCTCATCTTTAAGATAGCACCTATCTTCCAAGGTTGTTGTGAAGATCAAATGAAATAATAATCATTATAAGATACTTTGCAGACCTTAAAGCAATATATAAATGCTAGCTATCATCATTTTATCAAAAATATTTTCAAATTAGCAACCCACAATTGTTTATTAACAAAGTTGGTTCAGACGCTTAATTAAGATTTAAAGTTTGGTTTTGAATTTAGCTGTTTAGTTTTATTGGGTCTTTCCCAGGCTCCTTACAGAGCAATAAATCTGATTTATATAGAACATTTTAATTCGATGAACCATTTCATTTATTTGGTAATAATCCAAGCATTCTCCTCTTTCCATCATGTAATTTTTTTTCAATGAAAGTGTAGACCTATACTTATAATATAGTTTTAGTAGATATTAAGATTTTTAAAATTAATTTCCCTAGGAATGAAGTTTTTCAAATTTAATCATGGAAATAGCATCAATAAAAGTATGACGGGCTGACATTTTTAGTTCATAAAAAAGTTTATTTGCATTGAAATTTTAAAAATTAAATTCAACAGATATTAAACACTTTCTGTAGACAAGTAGGTGATAGACCATTGATCTTAGAATAGGGGCTCCCATTTTTCCTGAATGAGTCAATATAATTTAGGGGAATGAAATTTCAGCCAAATACCAGTAGATGGAGACCAGCCATCTCTAGAGTTTCTTTCTCTTGGGATAAGATCTGGCCATTTTTTTCCTGGGAAAAAGGACTGTTTTTTCATGTTTGATGAGGAGTGGAAGTTTTTACAATGCATGTACCATGTATATACAACCAATATTTTCTCTCAATGGTGTCTTTGGCTGGTGTTCGGACTGTCTTTGCTAAAGAGAAGAAACACAAATGACTAACACTGTGCTGTAGAATTATGTCACAGTATATTGGACTCAGAAGGAAACTTAGATAATAGAATGTGAGACCCTAACTTATACATGTGAGCTTAAAACAGAACATTAGAACTAGAAGTCAGAATTTACAATAATAGAATATAGAACAGGAATTCTTATAGATTAAGAATTCTTAACCTTTAGCCTGTGGACTGCTATTCCGAATTAAATTGATTGCCTACATTCATGATGGAAAGAAATGGAAAAAAATCAGTCAGTGGCTAGTGAAAAGTGTCTTTTTTCCCTATCCAGTTCATTCAAAGGCCCCAGGCTTAACACCTGTATTCAAGAGCCAAGAATGTTGGGCATGGAAAGGCCCATGAGATAAAATATAGATAGAATTGGGAAGAACTAAGAGATATAAAATGTCCCACCATCAGAAATAGAATTTTGGTGCAGGAAGGAGCATTATGACTACCACAAGCTATTTCCCTTGTGTCTCCCTCATTGTAAGAAGTATACAATAAACACAGCTGGTTGACCAGGACATCAAATGAATAGAATCAAAGTGGGTGAGGAAGGAGATGGAGGAGGGATTATGACTTAGACTTAGTAGAGGATCCCTTTTTCTTTCCACCTCTTCCCACTTTTTACCCTTGCCAGGGTAGACACAAACCAAAAGCAGAGGAGAAATGGCGCAGTCCATTGCATACATCCAGCTAATTTTAACCCATCATCTCCAGTATTTTTAAAATAGAGAATAGATGATCAGATGGAGAATTCCTCAAAGGAAAAATAATAATAATATCACCAAAATTATTCTGCAGTGCTTTCTCATGACTGAATTTGTGAATCTTGGAACATAAAAGCATAGGCTTTTTATAGCTAACAGGAACTTCTGGACATTACCCTCCAGTCAAGCTTCCTCATTTAATAGACGAATAAATGAATACTGAGGTTTGGGAAGATCAGGACTTCCCCTCAGTTAGTTAGGAGGAAGAGGAAGAAGTGGAGGGGGAGAAGTATCTTGAAGGTATTGAGGACTAAATGTAATACAATTGTATATAAATTATATCTACTTTGAAGTATACATTGTACTTTATATATACATATCTAGTGCATATAACCTTTAAAGTATATATGTATATATCTCCATCTTAATATGTTTTCTTTTTAAAGAAATTATTGTCAATCCAATTCCTTATCTGAATTTTAGGAGACACTCATGAGGAGCTAATAGGTATATTAGCATATTAATTGGGTGCCTTTATGGGAAATAGGTGCTCACAGAAGATTTCTTTGATTGCCTTGTTACTTCAAGTGGCTTCAGGTAAGAAGGGGCCTATGAGGGCTGGTGGTTCACTGGCCTGAAATAACAGGATGAGGGGGTGTTGACCAAAATGATAATGGCACCATAAAATTTCCATAGCTGCCAGGATTAATTTGCTATTTATGTCTTTTGGACTCCGAAGAGAGAGAAAGAACTACATAGATGCTAGGCCCTGAACAATTCCTTAACATCATTATTCTCTCTGGTTCATGGTTGAAGTACAGTGATATAATGCACAGATTTTTTAGAGAAGAGAAGAAAAAGAAAGGGGAAGAATATGAAAGACAGCCAATATCGTAGAAAGAACAGTGACCTGGGAGTTGGGAGATCTGAGGTTCTACTTGTAGTTGGGCTATTTACTAGCTGTGGCTCTTGAGCAACTTACTTTACCTTTCTGAGTTTGGGGGCCATAATCAGGAAAAATAGGAATAATAATAGCTGACCATCTACTTCTCATAATATTGTTGAAGGCTATTAACAACAGTGATAATTGATGTTCATAGAGTGCTTAAAGTTTACAAACTTATAGTATGAACGCATTTAAGCTTCACAATAGCATTACAAAGTACTTATTTTAGGTAATATCTATATTTTATAGATTAGGAAACTGCGGACTTAACGTAAAGACTTGCTTGGAGTCACATAGGAGGCAAGTGTTAAAGGCAAGGATGTGAATCCACTTCTCTCTGGATTCCTAGTCCAGAACTTTTACCACTACAACATAATATTTGTAAAGTACTTTTGTGACCATATAGTTTGCTGTAAATATGAGCTGCCATTAGCTTTAATTATCATAAAGAAAAAATATAAATATATAGCAAATGACTATTTCAAAAGTTTAGGATATAATTTAAATATTATAAAGCATTTTCCTTGCAACTTAGACAGTTAGGTGCTCAATGGGTAGAACACAGGGACTACAGTCAGGGATGCTGGGGAAAGTCATTTAACTTTTGTTCAATTCAGTTTCCTCAGTTGTAAATAGGGATAATAATAGCCCATACTCCAAGGGTTGTCTTGAGGATCAAATGGGATAATTATTGTAAAGCACTTAATATAGTCTGGTATATAGTAGGGCTATTTAAATATTACTTATTTTTGTTATTGATGTTTTGTTGTTATATATGGTTTTTTTCTTCAGATTGCTTCACTTATTAGTTATGCACTTCTTGAGAGCAGGATTTTTTTTTTGCCTTTATATTATTCCCAAAAGTTTAATACAATGTCTGACACATAAGACTCTAATAAATACTTAACTGACTGACATTTAATACAGTGGGGTTTTTTTCATTACAGCATATAGCCTTTTGCTAATGAAACCAAAGCTTTGAGATTTATCTGAGTTGGATTGGTCAACATCAATTTGTTCTATGGTCATAGACTATAAACCTAACCCTATCCAACTGTCGCATAAACATGATCACAATGAAGATTAGGCAAGAGAGTGTGAATAGATCTGTATACTTTGTCCCTACTGCTATAAAGCCAAAAACCAACCAAACCACATCCTATAAACCCTTTAGAGCACATACCACATTAACACTGGGGAAATGTTGGTATTTTTGTATAAAAGAGCTCTGGATTTGGAATTCCAAGAGATTAATTCTAATCTTGACTAAAAAAAAAAAAAAAAAAAAAAAAAAAAAAGCTGTTTGATCTCAAGCAAGTCACATTACTTTTTAGACCTATTTCCTTATCTACAAAATGAGAGGTTTAAACTAAATGATTCTACATCCATATACTTTCCAGTGCTTAGTCTAGTCTTTACACCAGGACCAGAAACACAGTCTAGATGTACATGTTCTGCCTTTGTGACACCCTAAGGAAATATGTAGTCACTTGAAAGAACAAACAGCAAATCGGGTCACTAATTAGAAGCTGTGCTGTGGTACCTGCTGGCTCACAGAGGGAGCTTTATATCATCCTGCAGGCAGATATACTCATTCTGCCCAGAAATCATCTGCACCTAGTTTGAAAAGGTCTTGGGGTTCTAAAGAAAAAACTGTCACTTATAAGAAAAGATACCTCTTCTCTTCTTTCTCCTCCCCTCCTGTACATTTATCTCCTTTCTTTTTTCCTTCTTTCCTTTTTTCCTTTTCCCCCTTCCCTTCCTTTTCCTTCTCCCTTTCTTTTCCTTTCTCCTTCCCTTTTCCTTTCCAAATACTTCCCCTTCCTTTTTTCTTTCCCCTGGAGATAGGGACTATTATTGTCTCCATTTTACAGTTGAGGAAATTAAAATAAATAGAGGATAAGTGACCTGCTCAGGATTGTCTTGAAGACCAAATAAGATATATTTATACTTTAACACATTGCCTGGCACATAGTAAGTACTACATGTTAGCTACTACTACTACTAATATTACTATTACTATTCTATTACTGCTATTATTATTACTACTACTGATTTATTACTACTACTATTACTACTATTAATATTATTACTACTACTATTATGACTACTACTAATATTACTACTACTACTATTAATATTACTACTACTACTATTACTACTACTACTGACTTATCACTACTAATAATATTACTACTACTACTATTATGACTACTGCTACTACTATTACTATTACTACTGATTTATTACTACTAATAATTATTACTACTATTATGACTACTACTACTAATATTATTACTACTACTACTACTACTCTACTATTACTACTACTATGACTACTACTGATGCTACTACTACTATTCTACTACTACTACTATTATTAATATTACTACTGTTCTACAACTACTGCTACTACTATTACTACTGCTGCTACTGCTACTACTGTTAATCTTACTACTATTACTACTACTACTATTCTACTACTATTGTTAATATTACTACTATTACTACTACTATTACTACTACTACTATTGCTATTACTACTGCTTATCTACAACTGCTACTACTATTACTGTTGCTACTACTACTACTACTACTACTACTATTACTAATATTACTACTGCTCTTCTACAACTACTACTACTACTATTTCTACTACTAATATTACTACAGCTCTTCTACAACTACTGCTACTACTATTACTATTACTATTACTACTACTATTCTACTACTACTACTGCTACTATAGTAAATTAGTGGCAGAGATATACCTAAAACTTAGGTCTCACAACTCCTGAGAAATATTATTTCCACTGTTCTGTGGCCAGCTACCTAGATGGAAATAGGTGTGAACTGGTATGGGCTGCCATGGATGGTTTTGTAATATAGGGAATAATTCATCCTAAGCCAGACTCAGGCTTTCTAACCCATTTTATCTCAGATGCAGGAAGAGATGTCAGGCTCTTGGGATAAAGTTTGGCCCTTGGGCATAGGACAGATATCTAGGATACCTATGTGAAGATGAGATATAGTAGAAAAAATGATGTAGGTGTTAAAAAAATATTTGTGGTGATTTCTTCACTATGTCCCCAATTAGGTACCTGTTACTTTTGGCTCCTTTTTATGTGTCATCTTCCATTATTAAAATGTAAGGTTCTTGAGGGACTATCTTTTTACTTGTATTATTCTAGGTGCTTAACAACATGCTGACACATGCTAAGTATTTAACTATCTATCTATCCATCTGTTTCCATCTGTCTGTCTATCAATTTATTGTAGAGATGTGTCTGGAAACATATGAGTCTGCACATCTTGTGAATTTCTTCTTTCTTATATTAAATGATACAGAATAGCTTTGTAAAATGTAAATGCATTTTTAACGTAATCCATGGTCCAGGTGCTATGGATTTTCCCTCTCTCTCTCTCTCCTCACAAAATTTCTGGGTTAATTGGGTTTTGGATTCAAAGGCTGATTATAAGAAGGTCATTATTTCTGTTTGGCTCCTTTCCCGTACCTGGAGTTGCTCCAGGAAGATCTAACATACTCAGAGTCTAGTTAGTTTATATCTAGGTTTTTCAAAGCATTCAAAAGTGAATGCTTCCATACAAGCACCCAAGGCACACTATAGATATTGTAAATAGGACAGGTTTTTCTCTCCATGGAAAAAAAGCAAAAAGATACAAACGATTGAAGGAAATCATTGAATCGATACAGAAACAAATAAAGCATTCATATAGCCCATCGACTGCTCCTGACAAAGAAATGAATTTGGGATTGCCAGTAGAGCAATTTTGGTGCATTCTAGTCAAATAAATTTCTCTTCCACAGGATTATACATAGTACTTTTTAAATTTGTAGTGCCATACTAGCATTTAGATTTCTCTGGAAGATAGGCTTTGGGAAGTGCTGGATAAGCAAAACCCTTTTATTGTAACAGCATTATTTGAATAACTCCTTGGCTTTACTCATCAAATAGGATAGTTGTGTAAGAACTATGTGTACTATTCTCTTCTTTCTCCAAGAGGTAAACTAAATTAGGACTTTTCCTTCTCTTTTTAGAAAGTCTAATTACAATCTTTCTATAAAGGGAATTCTGTACCAGGAAATCCCATTTCTCCCCAGAGACCATATCTCCAAAGTCTCCAAATTGGAAATTCTTAAATTTAGGATAACTCAGAAGGTATCATCCAAGAAATTTCCCTTCTTTGGTTAAAAGCCTAAATTCCTGAATCTTGCTGCTTAGGGAATTCAGAATCTCAACTCTGCCCCACAAGAAGTACATATTGCCTAGGAACTACCTCTCAGGTCAAGTGAGCATATATAATCTGTTCCTGCAATGTGTTCTGCAGGAAATCAATTGTTGCCCCAGCTTCTGCTGCATCTGGGGCTGTGTGCAGTCTGGTCTCTAAAAAAACAGAAAGACAGAAGGGGACAAAGGTCTTGAGGTCCAAAATCTCTCTTCTAAGACCACCTGGGCAAGTACAAGTAGAAGTACTTGCTGCTTTGTGCTTCTGCCAGAAATTAATGTTAGTTATACTTTTAGGGTATACATAGCTTTCCTTTCAATTTAATCTATCATTACCACATGTTTCTGCTGGAAATCACCATCAATTGCCTGGTAAAGGAACATGGAGTAAAGTAACTGAGTTTAGATAGGAATTCTCTCCTAATATACACATATGCTCAAATGCATGATCTGCTTCTTTCAAGTATGAGAGTCTGGTGTAGAAAGTAAAAAGAGGCAAGCTATTCTCGCTGTATTTTTGTATATTATAGGGAAGGCTTGCTCATTTAATAAGAATGGTTTCCCAGCCCTCCTCACTCAAGTCTCAGTTAATCTGTGTTTTCAAGTTTTCTGTCTCTTAGCAAGGTGCCAGTGGCAGGCTCACATTTTATGGATTGGTGCCCCTTAGATACCAGATCAATTATAAACAATAATTTTTAAGCTTTTAATATTTGTTTTACATAAATATGAAAAAGAAAGCTAGTCCCTGACCTCAAAGAGCTTACAATCTAACAGGGGAAGACAATAAATAAAAAGAAATTGAAAAGGGGTAAGGTGGGAGGAAGGTACCCAGTTTGTGAGCATGGTGAAAAAGTTCAAACAAAGGAAATTTGGGGAGGATCTCTCTACTCTGCCATGCAATCAAAAGGACCCTAGGGGCAAAGAATACCTAGATTCTTTTCAGATTGAATTTAAACCTGCATATGATTGGTTCATTCATTCACAAACAAATATTTATTAAGTATCTTCTGTGTGCAGTTCACAATTTGGGGGGAAAGGATTTTATATACAAGATGTCATTGATTTAGCTATTGTACTCCTGGAATTGATAGTTTAGTATGGGAAGAAACATATAGATGTCAATAATGAAAAGATATGATATTTTATATTACATATAATATGTGGTATTATTTTATAAGTACATTAAAGAAGTAAAGAGCAAAGAGTTATACGTGGTGTGCGGTTGGGGAATCTCATTACTAGCTAGGCGTCTAATGGTTTCCTGGACAAGATAATATTTGAATTGGACTTTAGAAAATGGTTAGGAATTTGACAAGAAGATAGAAATGCCTTTAAATGTATTTTTGCCTTTACATTCTTACTTCATCAAATAATTCACCAATACTTTGTGTTCTAGATAAGAATGTCAGTGCAAGATTACTTGGTGTTTAGTAAATATTGGCTGAATCTGCTCAAAGGGAGCACAAAATCTTATCAAACACTTCCTTGCCTCCTCAAACAAAGCATAATAAACATTATTTAAACATTAAGAAATGACTCAATCATTATCATGAATATCCATTTTTATTGTGCTATGATCTAAAACAGGCCAGCTAGGGGTGTAGTAGATAGAGTGCCAAACTTGGAGCCAGGAAAATCCAAGTTCAAATCCAGCTCCAGACAATTATTAACTGTGAGACTCTGGGCAAGTCACTCAATCCTATTTGCCTGTTTCTTCATCTGTAAAATGAGCTGAAAAAGGAAATGACAAAACATTCCAGTATCTCTACTTAAAAAACTCCAAATAACTGAAACAATTGAACAACAACTAATACTTTAAAACAAGAATGAAATATCCTCTCTAGATCTGTTGAGATATACAGAACTGTTTACTACCCCCTTGACAAATGGCTCCCAGACTACTGGGCTTTTTGAATGCTTGTATCAGTTCTTAAAATCATTTTTCCATTTCATACCCTTCTATCAGATTTTCAGCCGTCACCTAATGTTGTCATTATGTGACCCTTTTAACCACCTTCTAATCTGCTTTGGGATTCAAAAGCAGCTAAGCAAGATTGTTAGAATTAAAGAGTCAGTAGGAGCTGGTAGGTCTGTACACCAAAGAGATCAAAGGAAGATGATCCACAGGCACAAAAATATTTGTAGCCAATTCTTTTTATGTAGCAAAGAATTGGAAACAAAGGATGCTCACCAATGGAGTGGCAATCTAAACAAGTTGTGGTATATGATTGTGATGGAATATTATTGTGCTGAAAAAATGATGAAGGAGATGGTTTCAAGAAAACCTGGCAAGACTTATATGAAATGATAAAAATGAAGTGAGCAGATCTAGGGAAAAAAATGGCTAAGGTAACTGCAATATTGTAACAATGATCAACTGTGAAAGACTTAGCTAGTGTAATCAATACAGTGATCAATGGCAGTTCCAAAGAACTCAAGATTAATGCTATCCACCTCCAGACTGAGAATTGAGGGCCTGGGAGTGCAGGTTGAAGCTTTTTTTTCATTTTCTTTAGTTTTCTTGCAATTTTTTTTATATTGGCAATATGACATGGTTGATGTGGAACTAAGTTTTTTTGCGTGACTTAATATGTATAATGTATTATATTTCTTGTCTTCTCAGTGGGTGGGGGAGGGGTGCAGAGAGAAAATTTAGAACTGAAAATAAAAACTTTAAATTTTAAAAAAAAGTGCCTTGAGGCTTTGAGTGGGAAGTTGGGCCTTAGAAGTTCTTCTGAGTGAAGTACTTTGATATATACATTTTTGTGCCATTTATTTTGCTTACACTGGAGCATTTTTATTTACTTTGTAAGTTTTAGTTGAATCCTAGGTAAGAAAGTTTTCTGGAAAGCTGAGTTCCAGATAGGTGAACTATTTTATTACTGTATAACTACTTCATTATTTTATTATGTACTTTAATAATGGCAAAATTTAAAAGGTGTTTTTATTTAAAAAGGGGTCCACTTACTTGCCTTTTAATGAAGTCTCAGGATAGTTCAGCCTAAAGGGACAAATCTAGAACTAGGACGAGTTTGTTCATACATTTGTGGAAAACCAGAAACTTTCCTTGCTCCTTCCCATATTTTTCTTCTTTCCACCTTTCCTCTTACCAACCTCCTAACAAGTCTTAGCATTGTTAGTCTGAAATGTTTAAGAGAGACCAAAAAAACCCCTTAATTCTATCCTAAAGATTTAAGTTTAAATTTTTACATATTCTTGCAAGCGTGAAGTATTTCTTTACATTCACACTCAAATTTGCATGATTCATATAATTTTTTTTAAAAATCAGTTTTTAAAATTATTCATTATTTTTTTCCTCCTTTCTGCTTCCCCTCAACCCGAAAAAAGAAAAAGAAAACTCTTATAACAAATACATAGTCATGAATTCTCATATAGAACATATCCAAAATTTTGTGTTTCATTCCTGTGTGTTTTGTCCATAGCCTTTTTCATCATTTATGGTTTGAAGTCATAGTTGTTTAGAATTCTGAAGTCTTTCAAAATTGTTTTCACAATATTGTTAATGTATGTATTTTTCTTTCACTCTGCTTGCTTCATCCTGTATCAGTTCATATAAATGGTCCTAAGTTTCTTTTGTCCCTTTCATGATTTTTTATACCAAAATAGTATTCCATTAATTCATCTCCTATAATTTGTTCAATCATGAATGAGGAATAAGGAAAGCAAATATTGGAGATGGGGTGAAGAGCTATAGGAGGCGAAATTCCCGGAAAGACTTGGAGGTAATTTTCATGAAAAGTAGAAAATTAAGCTGTCTCCTATCGTAGTCAAGCTACATCTGAAATATTGTGCTCAATTTTAGGAACTACCTTTTAGAATGGCTTCCTTAATAACTTTGAGTATGTCTATCAGAGCGTGATGAGGATGGATATGGAACTGAGGAGACTGTATAAAGAGATTTGTTAAAGAGACTGAAGATATCAAGCCTAGAAAAAATGATTTGTTGAGGGGGAGTAGGTAGTAATAGCTATTTTCAAGTGTTCATAGGATTGTCATTTGGAAGAGCAATTGGTTTATTTTACCTGTAAGTCTGTAAAATATGCTGAGTGACCATGTAGTGGAAGTGTTTTAAGAGATTCTTGTTCAGATACAGGGTAGACTAAATGGCTTCTGGGGTCCTTCCAGCATGTAGATTCAATGATCTTTAGTTGCAGAAAGCAGTGGGAATCATAAACACAAAAGACAGTCTTCTAGTTTTCACTTGTGACATGATTTTACTGAAGGCTGTGATTTTGTTAGAGAAGAGAATTATAGGAAATCATTGTGTAGTTTGGGGGCTGGTTTTTTCTTTTTCAAAGAAAAAACAACTGTTTTGGGTTGTTTTTCTTTTTGGGCTGTTTTGTACTTCTCTCTCTCTCTCTCTCTCTCTCTCTCTCTCTCTCTCTCTCTCTCTCTCTCTCTCTCTCTCCACAAACAAGATTGATTTTTCTTTTTTTAGTTTTCAAAAAAATTCAAATGACTTTCAGAGCTTGTTCTAGACTTTAAAACAGATAGCCATTGAGCATTTTGCAATGCTTATAGACAGCTACACTTTTATTATTATTTTTTAAACAGACTATTAGAAGCAGAAAAGAAAGGTCGCACAATCTCTAACTAAAATTGACTTTAGTGGCTCTCCAATCCAACCTATAATTGAAGGGCAGTCTCTTCTATAGCAGCTGGATAGAATGTAGATCTTGGATCCATCATTGTGAGTTTAAATCTTGCTTCAGACACTGCTCATCTGTAAAGCAAGGGAATGGTATTTGATGACTCTCTTTCAGCCCCAAATCTATGATCCTGTAATCATCTAGTTTCTGTTTGTAGACATATAGTATAGACAACTACAAAATGTAAATAGAGAAAAGCTGATTGACCTTAACTATATAGAAGTGTATGTTACCTGCCAGACTGTATGCTAATCTTTGGGATACATAGATAAAACTGTCCCAGCTATCAATGAGTCTACATTCCACTGGGGTTGGGAAATATTGTACATAGATAAGGAATGAATGCAAGGAACACCCAAAAAGGAAAAAGTATCTGGGAGAGAAGATGAGGGGACAATAGCATCTCATGCTCAGGAGGAGGCCAAGAAGGATGAAGATGAAGGATGAACATTTCACAAGGAAGAGATCAATAGTAACTTTGGGAAAAACAGTTTCAGGTGAATGGTGGAGTTGGATGCCAAGAATTATAAAGTAAAGGGGATATAAGCAGTGGTGTGCTGATAAATATTTTGATAGCATTTTTATTTATATTATTTTTATATAATATATATTGTAGTCCATAATAACAGTATATAATATAAACATTATTTATTTAATAACATCTCTCTGGGGTGAGAGAAAAAAGTAAGACATAAATTTAATCTACATTGTTAACATTTTCTATGTCACTTTTATAAGTCTAGAAATCAACAAAACAGTAAATCAAGTCCTGATTTTAGTTCATCAACTTCTGAAGTATAAAGTTAACTTACTGCAAATTTAACACTGGCTCTGTATATACCTCTATGAAGTAGAGACAATGAATGTAGATGGTTTCTTTTAGGAATTTGGTGTTCTTTCATTCATTCATTTCTTTAGCAAGCTTTTATTTTGCTGTATTAGCTGTTAGTTGTATAGAGACTCAAAGCAAAACTATTCTTTTCCTCAAGGATCTTGCATTCTACTGTTCTTCAACCCCTCCTAGTTCTATTCCCTTCTCTCTGTTAAATATTTCCTAATCCCTTTGGATTGTGAGCTCCTTGAGGACAGGGACTGTCTTTTGCTTTTCATTTTATCTCCAGTGAAGAACTGTAACTGGCTCAAGTTTCCAGTGATTAGCCATAATACCTGACCAATAGTAGGCACTTAATATTTATTGACTATTGGAAGTGACACATAATGTGGTACAACATGAAAAGAGTGCTCTATTGGAATCCAAGGATCTGGATATCAGATATCAGGTTTTATCTCTGTTTTCCTCATCTGTTTTTAAAAAAATGGGGGTAGAGGAATATCAGGTTCATAAAATTGTTTTTTAAAAGAGAAGGTTGGGCTTATATGACCTTCAAGGTTTCTTCTGGCTCTAAATTTATATAAATAAAGAGCTATAAGATAATAATAGATCGTAGGTTTTAGAGCTGAAAGTGATCTCTGAGATAATTTAATCCAACCACCAAGGAAACTGAACCATTAAAGGAAGACTTAACTCACCCAAGATCATAGAGAGACAAGAAGCAGACAGAATTTGGACTTGTCTTTCTACTCCAAATCCATCCGTTTGTCTACCACACCATGCTACCCCTCTTAAAACTTTTGTTGAAGAACCTCAGCCTGTGTATGTACACCCTCTAGAATGTTTGTTGAGCTCTTCACCAGCTAAAAGCCTTAATAACCATTGTGCAGGAAGGAAACTGAGAGTCATAGAATAATAGCCATAGAATTTTAGAGATATCAGAGATTATCCAGCTTGAGCCCTACCCATAATATGAATTCCATTTATAACCCTTCCAACAAATGGTCATTAAGTCTCTGTCTAAAGAGCACTGGTGTTTCTCATGGAACTACCTCATGAGCTCCTCATGGAACCCAGAATGTGGACAATATAGGTCTCCAAGTAGAGGGGTTCTTTAAGCTGGAAAGGATAATGAGCTCTGGAGTCTTTATGCTGAGTAAATAATGAGCCAAACTCAGGACTGGAAAATTGTCCTATAATGGGTAACCATCTGGGCTGGCCTCCTGGAAAGCTTAAGTGGGTGTATAACATGGCGTCTTGTGACTGACAGATGGAGCTTTTATATGAATACTAAGATGTCAAAGCTTGTTGAACTTAGCAGGGGGATATGATGACTACCTCACCGTTCCCCGTGGTAATGTTTAATCATGAATATGTATAATCATGACCTCAGAGATCCCCTTGACTGAGTCCTTCCTGGTTTAACTGAGGAATCCAGGCCCAAAGGAGTTCCCTGAGTCTCCATTCTTCAAAAGCACTGTGCTGTTGGTCAAATCATTTCACTTTTTTGGGCCTCAGTTTTCTCATCAGTAAAGTGACTTGTAAGTCACTTTTCAGTAGCTCATAGAGATAGAAGGATGTTTTCTTTATGGTCATCTAATCCACTGGTTCTCCAAGTGTTTGGAGGGCCTATGAAATCCTTTTGGACAGTCTACAAATTCAAAATTAACTTTTATTATGAATGTGGTAAATATCTTTAAATATAATAAACATAAACAAAAACTCTTTGGAGTGATCCTCAATAATTTTTAATAGGTAAAGATATTGAGGACAAAAGTTTAAGAATCAATGATTTAGTCTACTCTTCTCTTTTTATAGATGAGCAACCTAAGGCCAGAGAGGTTAAATGGCTTGTTTAAAGCCGCACAGTTTTGTTATTAGAATTTGATCCTCCCTACTTCAAAGCACCAAGAAAATTCCTTTTTAAATTGGTGTCAGATAGTTAGGAA
The DNA here is from genome assembly GCF_048593235.1 of Sminthopsis crassicaudata. NCBI lineage: Eukaryota > Metazoa > Chordata > Mammalia > Dasyuromorphia > Dasyuridae > Sminthopsis > Sminthopsis crassicaudata. Next base: position 289,127,450 of record NC_133618.1, read on the forward strand.
GCTATAGTGTGTTCTCTGACTCACAGGTGGGTAAGAAACTTATCTTTATCCAACAGTCTTGAATGCTGATTTTATCTTTCTATGTCTTTGGGAATATGACATAATTCTTCCTGTATCTCTGCTCTTCCCAGAACCCCTCTTTTTTCTTGGTCTTTTTCATTTGTAAATTCCAGGATCTTTGGAGTTATAAGATAATGGAAACTCTCAGCAGATGAAGAGAGATGAGCTTGCCATTCTTGGTTAAGAATTCTGTTCTTGATCCAACTCACTTCCAGTTGATCAATGATGGACAGAAACAACTACACCCAGAGAAGGAACACTGGGAAGTGAATGTAACTTGTTAGCACTACTGTCTATCTACCCAGGTTACTTACAGCTTTGGAATCTAATACTTAATCTGCAACAAGAAAATGATATTTACACACATATATTGTATCTAGGTTATACTGTAACACATTTAATATGTATGGGATTGCCTGTCATCAAGGGGAGGGAGTAGAGGGAGGGAGGAGATAATTTGGAAAAATGAATACAAGGGATAATGTTATTTTAAAAATTGCTCATGCATATATACTGTGAAAAAAAAATTATAAATAAATAAATAAAAGAATTATGTTCTTTAAGTAAATAGTTAATTACTTAATTACTTGACAGTCATGCACCATGCTCTTGTTCCTTTGCTTGACATCAAAGGAGATATGAAAGAAATATAAAATATGGTCCTGACCACAAGGAACATATATACTCTTTAGGGCCATAAAATGTTCATCTTTCATGACAGATAGAAACAAGGCTATGTAATAAGATACTAAATTATGTTATAGAAAGTACCAAACAAATCATCTATCCTGAGTTCTTGTATCAAAAAATTATGTTCTGTATTACATTGCTGAAGTTTTATTTGAAAAGATAACTATGAAGAGAATTTTAAGCTTTCCCTAATTTCTTGGGACTTGACCAACATTACAAATTTGCCTCAATCTCCCAGGTTGGGGGAATATCCCCAGCAGATTAAGGATAGAGGTGAGGTAATGGGGCAAGGGCAAGGTCAAGTAAAAGCTTTAAAAAAGTTTTTTAAGTTTTTAAGAGCTGGAATAAATGAGATCATTACAGAGCGATTATTTCTCCTCTTCCTTCTATAATATGCTTTATTACAAGTATGACCCCTTCTTTTTTTTTTAAATAGCTCTTTATTTTTCCAAATACGTGCAAAAAGTAGTTTTCAACATTCTCCTTTGCAAATCCTTGTGTCCAAATGTTTTGTCCTCCCTCCTTCCTTTCCTCCTCTCCTAGACAGCAAGGAATCCAATATAGGTTAAACATGGGCAATTCTAAACATATTTCCATATTTGTTATGCTGTGCAAGAAAAATCAGACCAAAAAGGGGAAAAAACCATGAGAGGAAAAAATCAAACAACAAAAAAAATGGTGAAAATACTATGCTTTGATCCACATTCAGTCTTCAGAGTTCTTTCTCTGGATGCAGATGACTCTTTTCTATCACAAGTAAATTAGAATTATTGAAAAAAGCCAAAACCTAAAACCGTTGTAATTGTTTTCTTCCACTGAGCTTCCAGATGTATGTGAATGAAAGCAGGATCAAGTAAATAGAATCAGGTCCATGATGCGTATGTAGAATGGTTTAAAAAAAAAAAAAGTAAAAGAAAACAGGTATTTTGTAATGGGAAGTTTGGACCCCATAGAAGTATTGATGGAACACAATTCTTAATTGTAGAAGCAAAAACTGAAATAGTTCCTAATCTCAAGAACCTTAAATTCTACTGGACAGACTGTCAGATATGATTGCTATTTTGGTTGGTTTTTCTTAATTTTTTTTGTTACATGGTGAGATGTAGTGATGGGGAGCAGGAACATATCAGGAAATAACTATGATATATATAGAAACAAACTATATTAACATATATTTTAAAATAGCTCATAGAATCTCAGATAAAATGGCTCATACATCTTCAAGTCCCATCAGTATCTCAAAAATGAATGTCGTCTACAACAAAGCTTCTTAAATCATGAGTCTTGATTCGATTTGAGGCTGCATAAGTGAATGTGGGGTTGCAAAAAATTTGGCAATAGTAAAAGGTATCAAATATTCCACAAAGACTTAATTCTTTATGTAAAAATAAAAAGCACATCATTTCAGTAGTATGCAAATTTGCTTGCATCTTTAATAAATGGCAAAATTATATATATATATATATATATATATATATATATATACACTAAAGAATTGTTTTGAAATGAATTTCTTTATGATTTATTATCGGTAAATGTTTGATTTGTGTTCCTATTTTATATTATTATATATCTGAAGTTGCATAAAAATTTCTTGGGAGAAAAGAGTCAAGAAAAAATTTAAACAACCTTGGTTTACATCCCTTACATCCCTTATCCTGCTTCTGTAAGCATTTTGAGAGCAGAGATTATTTCATCTTTATATGGTTTCATATATATATTTCAACTTTATATGTTTTAATCCACTGCTTAGTACATGGTATTCTTACCTATTGATTGATTGCTTGAAATCCTACAGTAATAGGGAACTCACTGCTTTAAGAAGTAGCCTTATTTCATTGTTGGGCAGCACTAGTTGTTACTAAATTCTTCCTGGAGTTAAGCAGATGATTCTCCTGCAAATTCCACAAATTAATCCTTGTTCCTTTAGGACAGTTTCCACTGAAGCTAGGTATCTGTCATTTAGCATAATGAATGAATGAAAAATATTCATAGTTCTTTCAACAATTTTTCCTCATTTGATGGTCAAAAGCTCTTGAGGTAGTTTGAGCATTATGGTAATTAATAATAATCATAATAACAATATCCAGCATTTATATGTTTGTATTAAGGTCTGCAGAGTACTTTACAAATACGATCTCATTTGATCCAAACAATAATCCTGAGAATTAGGCCCTATTATTATCCCCATATTAAAGTTGAGAAAACTAAGGCAAATAAGATTTTAGGTGACTTGTTCACCTGTGTAGCTAGTGAGTATCTGAGTATAGATTCTGGTTTTCATTGAATAAATTCACACAGAAGTCAACTCTTCATCCTTGTGATATCATTGGTTCTCTTTCAGAACAAACGTAAACAACTATAGAGAATAGTACAAATGCAAATAAATAACAAATGGAATAAGTGCACTGCTCAAGGTCCTCCTATGATTTGATAATGGAACTAGAATCAGTCTATTTGATGAGATTCAAGAAGTCAAGAATGCATGAATTTATCTATAATTAATTAATGATTCAAACCCATCTTCTATTTTAGGGGAATAGGTTTATTATGACACTTCATAAGAGGGCAAAGTTCCTAAAGAACTCTCAATTAACAAGGAAAAGGGGGCTAACTTTTATGGGAAAGGACTCAAAGCAAGGTACTCTAACTATACTTGTCTCAGAAAGTTACATAAAATAACCCCAGGGGTAGACAAGTCCATAGCTTAGCCTCCCCATTTTATATGGTAACTGTGGGGGTCAAGATAATCCTGTCAATGCACGGAATTCAACAAGGGCCCACTTCAGCAGATGAACGTTTAAGGATAACAAAGACCACTTAAGGACTCCTTGATCTGTCTTTTTCCCTGCTTGTTTCAGAAAATAATAACCTTGATATTGATATCAATTCCTCCATCTCCTGATTGTATTCAGTAACTGTGGGATAAGACAGTCCTGCCAGTGCCCTCTCCATGGCCCATCTAGACATTGGGTTTCTGGGAGGGTCTTATTGATCCCTTCATCTTGACAGTTAACTCTTATGCCTTTCCTGTGACATGTCATTCAGTGGATATTTGAACATAGTTACCACAAAGGAACTTCCAGATCTGGAGGCAAAAGACTTGAATTTAAGTTTCATTTCCCATGTATGCAAGTTGTTTGTCTATGGCTAAATCACTGCGTCTCTCTGGTTGGACCTCAGTTTCCTATAAAAGGGGATAATTATACTACCTACTTTACATGATTGATATGAGGAAAGTACTTACAAACCAAAAAGTACTATAAAGGCACGAGTTATTGTCATTGTTATTGAGTGAAGAAAGACAGCCAAGCCATCTCTGCCTCTCTATATTGTGAAATTTCAGTGGAAAATTGCATTCTATTGGTAACTCAGACAAGTTTCAATTAAATATTTAGTTTAGTTTATGAAAGATTGATTGAGTACCTATTATGTAACTGCAATTTTCTTATTCTGTTTGTTCTTAAAATGAAAAATAAAGAACCTTTTTGGCTTTGTATTTTTATTTTTTTCCTTTTTGGTCAATACCTTGTTTATGCCTCAGTTTAGCTCTTCATATATAGGAGACATTGTACTGAGCACATCAAATTCAGGAGCGGTGAAGCCTCCTTGATGAAAAACAGTTATTTCTCAAAAAAGTTTGGCTTAACAATTAACATAGAAAAAACCAAGATGAAGATGAAGAATGGCTCCTCACCAAACTTTGATGTGCCGTGAGATGGACAGGCAGGGAGCCAATCCATCAGTTAAACATATCATGAATTAAACACAGAGGTAAAAATTAAGAATTAAATGAGACTAGGATTGAATTTTGGAAATTGTACAGTGCATAGTACCCTAGGGATTGATGGTTGGCTGTTTAATGTTTTTATCAATGACTTGGATAAAATCATAAATGCCATACTTTTCCAGATTGAAAAAGAGAGCTAACATAAAACCTGGATCCAAAAAATATCTTGGCAGCTTAGAGAATTGGGCTGCATCTAATAAAATGGAATTCAGTAGGGATAAATGTAAAATCCTACATTTAGGTTCAAAAAGTCTTCCTTACCATTCAACTAAAAGAAGACTTCAGAGACCAAGTATTAGAAGTTCTGTCAATCTGCCCTCTCTAAATTCTCATAGAACCTTTCTGTAAGTATACGATTCAAAGTGCCCCATCTGGTCACCACTCCCTATGTGTGTTGTGTAAGAATGTAAGATCCTTGAGAACAGACCCCATCTTTGTTACTTTTATGGTATCAGTTATCATTGAATGGATGACTTTGCATTTATTCTTTTATTCCCACTGTCATGTGGAAGAAGAATTGGGTTTACTTTAGTTATTTATTTATTTGGGGCACTTTATAGTGAAGAATGGGCAGCTGACTGGATAGAGTATACGACCTGCAGTCAGGAAGACTCATCTTCCTCAGCTCAAATCTGGATTCAGATACTTCCTAGCTGTGTGAGCCTGGTTAAGTCATTTAACCCTGTTTGCTTCATTTTCCTCATCTGTAAAATGAGCCAGAGAGGAAATGGCAAACCATGGCAAGTATCTTTGCCAAGAAAATGCCAAATAGGGGCATGAAAAGGCAGTCATTGCTGAAATGACTGAACAATAAAGGGCAAAGCAAGGACAGCGGATGGAAGTTATAATGAGGCAAGTTTAATTCAATGTCAGGACAAAATTCCTGATAATTAGAACTGTCCCAAAGTGTCCTCAAAGTTCCCTTGGGGAAATAGTGGACTTCCCTTGTTGGAAGCATTCAAACAGAAGTTGGGTAACCAACTTCAATATGTTTTAGAGGGAATTCCTTTCCAGTAAGGGTTGTGATAGAGGGCTAGTTTTGGAGAGGAATAGGTAGGTCCAAGCCTCTTAGACATTGGCTGTGTGACTGAATAAATCACTTCATCAAGTATTGTAGGCAGTACTACAGTTCTAAATTTCAAGAGTATCAGTCTGTATTAGAGGAATTCCTCTCACTGAAAGTTCCTTATGCTAATGAAATAAATCACAAATCTAGTCTCCTTTAAATATATACTTGTGTGTATGCGCGTATACACATACATACACACACATATATACATATATAACATATTACATTTTGATATACATTATATAATATATACTCTATTTCTATGTATATTTCTAGATATCTATGTCTAGAAATATAGTCATAGACATATAGAGGTAGAAATATGTAGATATTTTTACCTTTTCCAACATTAGTTATCAGGCTTCTCTAATCAATCAGTGACAAAGATGGGTTCATGAAGATTAAGTCCTATAAAACTTTTAATATGAACATGTTCCATTTAAATGTACCTTTTATATTTTCATTTGATAACTAATCAGTTCATATTCATATTCCTAAAGCATCAGATTATTATAGAAAAGCCAAGAAAATAGGAAGCCACTATGAGTTTATTTCTTTAAATAGATTTAATTGTAGTCATGCCTTGGGCATTCTGCCCTCCAGTGTTAGTTGTGGGAAGTGCACTTTTCTTCCCCATAAAAAACGAGAAGTGAAAAACAATCCCTAAGTCTCTCTTCTTAAAAGATAGAAGGAATGGAGCAAGTTGGGGATGGAGGAGGGCCTATCCAGAAACCTTGATTCTAGTCCTGGCACCCCTACCATGTGACTTTGGGTGGTCATTACGTTCTCATATGGCCTAGTGTCCTTTTCTGTAAAATAGTGATTAGACCTCTCTTGATTTCCTCTCAAGGTTGGTCATAAGACTCAGGTGATATATGAGAAACCCTCTCATATACATTGGTGCAACAATGATCTCATCAAAGTGGATCCAGTCTCTTCTGGTGCAAATTGTAATCCAAGCATATTTCCTCATCCTACTTCATTCTTGTCATTGTCAATGCACATCCTTCATAGAAGACTTGATCATCTTTGAGGAATTATGACAGATAAGAAGTGTTAGACAATTACAACTGAGTGAATGTTGTCCCAGTCCTGAAAGAGCATGTGGATTGCGTTGGGGAGGAAGTATTTTCATGTTAATCCTTAGGAAAATCTACTGTAGATTGCTTTGGAAGGGAAGGATCACTGCCTTGTCATGGCAGAAAGACTTGCGGAACTCATTGAAACTATAAGTTGTGCCATATAAGGTTCCCCCAGATGGACAGATTGTAGAGGAAAGATTTGATAAAAGATGATATATTAGAGAAGGAAATGACAAACCATTTCAAAGCCCCATGGAAACAGTCCACAGGGTCATAGTCAGATACACCTGAAAGACTGAACAACAACCATAGGTTAAAAAAAATTATATACTACTAAACTAATAATATTTCATTTTTAGGAGATCATCAACATATTACAATTTCAGTAAAACATTAGAAAACATCATATTTTGTTGAGGTAGAGAAATATGTATAAAATGACTGGTCATTGAGTAGATTTTCAACTGGTTGAGCAGTTATACCCAGAAAGTATTGATTAATGAGTCACAGTCAATTTGTAGAGAGATTTCTACTTGCATTTCACAAGACGTAGTATCCTAACAACCATATTAACATGTTACGCCACTCTAGATGGTGAAGTTTCTTATCTTTCTGTTCTGTCATATTTTTTCACTTATCAGTCTCTTAACTGTATTTTTTGCTTTTCTTTACTGCCCAGTCCACTTACAGTCTGTATCATCCTGCCTTTCCACATTTCATTAAAAGCTTTGAATAAAGTACAAATGGCCTGCTTTACAAATCTACAAGTGACACGAGGTTTGGGAGGAATGGCTAATGCTCTGAATTTTCCTTATTCCTATCACCAATCACACCTTGCCAATTCCCAAACCAGGATTATCTCCACCATCCATATCCTCACCTCCTATTCCCATGGTGCTAAATAGAGATAGAGAAAAATCATAAAAACCATGCTATTTGGGTTCATTAATTTGTTACATTATCTCAAGTGGATTGTTATTGCAATAAAGCAATCTTTCTATTTCTCCCAATTCCTTCTTTAGCCCATTCTTTACTGTTTCTGTACCAAATCTTCTCTTCCTAAACCTCCTATGATATTTCCTACCTATCACTCTTTCAGTAGATTACCTTCCTGAAGAAATTGAGGCTTTTCACCGGTGATCAGTTTGCATTGGTGAAAATAGTTCTCAGACTTTGGTTTCAGCAATGTGGAGAACTCCCAGTGTGAGAACTTCTTCCACTAATGCACATTGTAAATCATCTGTGACATTGACAATAAAATATAGATCTTTATGTTATAGGAGCACAAATTCTAGAGTTAGAAGTGAGCTAAAAGACCCATCTAGCATAACAATCCTCTCCCTACCCCTCCAAAATGTTTTATAGAAAAAGAAAAGAAGACTTATAGAAATTAGGTGTCCCAGGCCAAAAAGCCAATATCTAAGTCGTATACCCAGGTCTTCCTGTTAATAATAGCATTCATATAGTACTTTAAGATTTGCCAGTTGCTCAATGCATCCTATTTCATTCAATTCTCACAACAATCCTATGAGGCAAATTCTTTGCTGTCTGTGCCTCTAGCGACTTTTCTGACTCCAAATCCTGTGCTCTCTACACTTGGGGGGTCGCTAAAGGCATACACAGAAAAAAAAAATGCTGAATATCATCTATCTAACTAGTTACAAGTCAAGGATCTCTTCCTTTTTGTTTAAAAATGAAGAAAAGAAGAAAGGAAGGAGAAGAAGAAGAAAAACTAGAAGAAGAACTAGAATAAGAAAAGGAATTATAAGACCTGGATTTAAATCTTGCCTCTAACACTTGCTACCTGGGCAAGTCACCTAATCCCTATGGTCTTCAGTATTCTTATCTGTAAAACGAAGAATGTTGGACTTGGCCTCTAAGATCCATTCCAGATTTGGAACAAAAATCTTGTGATGTCACTCTTTTGAGAAAGTTTATTGCTTTCTTGTATTGTTATTCAACCTATATTAAAAAAAAAAAAAACCCTACAAGCAGCATGGGGAGGTAGCTAGAGAACCAATTCTGGCATCAGAAAGTGTTGGCCTTAAGTTCTGCCTGTGATATGTACTACTGATTTTATGACCTGGTCGAATTATTTAAACTCTTAGTGCCCCCAGACAATTCTCTAAGATTATAAGTTGTAGAATAGACATCAATCTGAGATTTCCCTCTACTGATGAAGTTACAAATTCAGTTTTAAAATTTGTATGTATGTGTGTGTATATATATACACATACATACATACATATGCACACATAATAAGTATTAGTGAAGTTCATTAGGTTGGGATTGCCTTTTACCTTTCCTTGTATCCCCAGTGCACAATCCTTTGCTAGGCTGGGAAGATGTGGAATGGGACTAAATATAACCATCTAATTGTCTTCCAGTACCAAGAATCATACAATCTCAGAAGCTGAAAGAATTCTTTAATCCAAAAAATATCTGAGAGACATATGCCCTGTACAAGTGATCATACAAGTATCTGCTGCAACATTATGTTGTGGCAGTCAATAAGTTGTAATATTGCCCCATTAGGAAATTCTTCCTTATATTAAGCCAAAATCAACCTTCCTCCTGTGCATTAGCCTTAGAGTTAGAGAAAATAAATCTAGTCTTTCTCTTTCACATGCAACCAGGTTTTTCTGGGAGAAATTGGAAATATTGGCTCACTTTTAAAGGTGCTGATGGTTCCTATGAAAGCTATGGGATCTTTTCATCTCAAGGTTACCCAAAGTGGATTTGCTTTGTTTTGTTGCTAAGTAGACCTTTGAAAATTGCATTGGGGGTGGGGAAAGCTAGTTGGTGCAGTGGATAGAGCACCAGCCCTGAATTAAGGAGGACCCGAGTTCAAATCTGGTCTCAGACACTTAACACTTCCTAGCTGTGTGACCCTGGGCAAGTCACTTAACCCCAGTTGTCTGGGAGGGAAGGAGAGAGGAAGAAAGAAAGAAAACTGCATTCGGCTTTCTGAAATGATATTCCATGTGATAGGCAGTCTTAATGGATACCTGATAACAAAGAAGCTCTGACAAAAATAAGACAGAATTAATCTAATCTCAAGCAAAATCTTTAAATGAATTCTATTTCTATAAAATTAGTCACAGACCAGCATAGGAGTCAAATGTGTTTTTGATTACTTCTTGGGCAGGCTTTTTGTGAATACTTCTGTTTAAGACTCATAGTTGCTTAGTTCTTGTTTCTCATTCGAGCATGAAATATCTTCCTCAGCACCTTATGAATAGCTTAGCAGCCAGTTTCTTTTGGGTAAAGCAATATTGGAAATTATAAACATCAGAAAGGAAAGTTACAGGCTTTTTCAAGCCTTTGCTTCTGTAATTAAAATTTACTTCAAATGTTAGTGTTAGGCTCACCAAAACTTCAGGGAGAATGTATGACATAACCTTTGTTGTACCTTTTTGCAACAGAAAATGTTTGAGAGTTGATATTTTCCAAGGTGGTTAGCTTACTGATATGCAATTGAATATTATAACATATTATATGGGAAAGGATTTTTAGAAGTCATCTTTCATGCCAGGTAAATCTTAAAACATCTTATTAAATAAAAATCTTTGATTTTTAAATTAGTGAGAAGGTTTGAAATATATAAATGTGATTTGTGCTTTCCATATGTTGTTGATAGCAATAGATTAACCTATCCTTTGGGAATCTAGGAACCAGTTCTATTTCTTATCTGGTTATGAAAGAAAGGGTGGATGTTGTAAGGAAAGTGCTTCATAAAACTTAATTCAATTTGGTATATGTTTATTAAATTTCTGTTATTATAGAATTATTATGTAATATATATATATATAAACACAAATATAAATTATTAAATTTCTACCATGTGCAATCCACTTGTCTATACTGGCTTATAAATGTAAATTATTATTGCATAAATAAAAAAATAAAGATGGGTTCCTTCTGTGGGAAATTCACTTTGTAATGACCTTTCTCAGCTTTGACTATCACATAGCATTTGGTTTATACTTCCATAGTGTCTCTATTATACTTTATTTTTAATTACATTTATGTTTTATCCCTATCCCTTTGTAAGCTAAGCGAAAATAGGAAGGATGTCTTGCGTATTAATAAATTTTATATTTCCCTTAGTGCTTATCATAGTTCTCTCTATACAACAGGCTAACAATAAATATTTGCTGAATTGAATTGAAACATAACGAGGACTATTCTGCTAATTTCCTTCTTCAACCTGAATGAAAACTTACCTTTTCCCAGAAAGCCTTCCCTGATTCACCCCCTTGAACTGTGAACTCCTATCTTACATGTGTATATCAGGGCTTCTGCCTTCAGTTTGTCCTGCTGCATATTATGTTATTCTGTTAATCTTCAGTTAACATTTTTAAAAATCACTAACATTTATACAGTGCTTAAGGGTTTGTAAAGTGTTCTCTATATGTTATCTCATATGATTCTCTCAACAATTCTGTGAGGCAGATGCAATTATTATTCCATTTTATAGATGAGAAAATTGAGGCTGAAGAGCCAAGTGATTTGACCTGGATCTCAGAGCTAAAATTTGAAGCACTATTTGAATTCAGGTCTTTTGAATCTAAGTCCAGCACTATATCCACTGCATCACCTAACTGCTTGGTAAATAGCATTTTCTCTGCCTACCTTCTCAAGGGCAAGAATTGGGTCTTCCATTTCTTCAAGTAATATAAATATAGCTGTATTTCAATATATTGGCTTTCCTTTTCCTTAAAACTTAAAACATCACCCTTAGAATTGGCTTTATCAGTCAGTCAAAGGGGTCCATAACATAAAAAAGTGGTAATCAGTGGAATTTTTAATTAACTATGACCCTAAATTTGATATTCCTTCTTCTAGAAATCCACACAATTTGACCTCATTTTTAAAAGAAAACTAGAACTCTTTGGAATTAAAATGGTATATTTAACACCAGACCAGGGGGACATATTTATGAGTCTAGGATTGTGAAGTTGGTTATGTGGATAGACAGAGCTTTACAAAACTTACCACTACTCAAAAGCAAGGTTGTATCAGGGAACAAGGAATGGCTACATAGTTCTTATGACTTTGGGGTGAGCTTCAGTCAGTTACAGAGCTTCAGTGTTGAACATTGGCTAATTGTCGGTATTGGAAATGGATTAACTCTCTTTGATTCTCTTCTGGGTGTCTCCCCTAACAGGACATTATGAGAGCCCCATCATGATGAGTGACATCCCATGTTACCCCTTTTTAGCATAGTGGAAACATTGTCCGTTGAAATCTCATAGTTGGGCTGCCCTGATATTTCAACATGACTACAGAAGCACCTGGAGCAGAATGGGACTCCCATCTTTTCTCCCCTCAGTGTGTTCCTTTTAAGTCCCCATTCTGGGACAGTGGATGTTCCAGGATACCCTTGAAATATTAATTACTATGCAAGGTGAGGTAAGCAGAACCAGAGGAACAATTTATACAATAACAATAATATTGTAAAGAAAAACAACTTTGAAAGACTTGAGAACTTTGATCAACACAATAACCAGCCATAATTTCAGAGAACTCAAAATAAAATAAAACTTCGAACTTTCTGATAAAAAAAATTGATGGACTTACAGTCTTCCTATCAATCTTGCTAGGACATGGCCAATACAGAAATTTGTTTTGCTTCTCATGTTTGTAATAATTTTTTTTTATTTTTGCCTTCTTAATGGGAAAGAAGGGGAGAAAAGGAAAACCTGAAAATAAAATAAAATTGAATGAAAAAAAAGAGATAAATGAATCACTAATAATTTTAAAAATAGGGCAGCAGTTTTGTGTATCATGTGGGACAGTTTTGTGTTCATGTGGGACAACACATAGATAAGAGAATTTCTGCTTTAAAATATATGATCCATCAAGAAACACAGGTATTAAAAAAAATGGTCCCAAGCCACAAAAAAAAATTTACATTTTATCAGAGAAGACAGTGTGTACATGAAGAAATATATGGTAGGTAAGGAATATTTCTCCAAGAGGGAAATGCAGATCATGTAAGAACAAAAG